>NC_037669.1:144733534-144903490 GCF_003255815.1 Theropithecus gelada
AAAACCAAACACCGCATGTTCTCACTCATAGGTGGGAACTGAACAATGAGATCACTTGGACTCGGGAAGGGGAACATCACACACCGGAGCCTATCATGGGGAGGGGGGAGGGGGGAGGGATTGCATTGGGAGTTATACCTGATGTAAATGACGAGTTGATGGGTGCTGACGAGTTGATGGTTGCAGCACAGCAACATGGCACAAGTATACATATGTAACAAACCTGCACGTTATGCACATGTACCCTAGAACTCAAAGTATAATAATAAAAAACAAACAAACAAACAAAAAATTAGCTGGGCGTGGTGGTGGCGCCTGTAGTCCCAGCTACTCGGGAGGCTGAGGCAGGAGAATGGCGGGAACCCGGGAGGCAGAGCTGCAGTGAGCTGAGATCTGGCCACTGCAGTCCAGTCTGGGCGACAGAGCGAGACTCCGTCTCAAAAAAAAAAAAAAAAAAAAAAAATTTAGAATTGCTATGTTCTCTTAGTGAATTGATTCCTTTATTGTTACATAATGACCTTGTCTTTTTGCTGTTTTTGATTTAAAGTCTTTTGTCTGCTATAAGTATAGCTACTCCTACTTGCTTTTGATTTCCATTTGCAAGGAATATCTTTTTCTGCCTTTTTATTTTCAGTCTATGGGTGTTTTACAGGTCCGATGAGTTTCTCATAAGCAGAATAAAGTTGGATGATGCTTTTTAAATTTATTCTGCCATTCTACTTCTTTTAAGTAGAGTATTTACTGCATTTATGTTCGAGGTTAATTCTGATATGTGAGGATTTGTTCCTGTTATATTGTTAATTATTATCTACTTGTTTTATAAATTCTTTGTTTCTTTCTTTTTCTGTTTGTTGTTTGGGTCTGGTGGAATTCTGTTATGTTCCCATTTGATTCACTTTCTCTTTTGTGTGATTGTTTTATAAGACCTGTGAAATTTATACTTTCGTGGGTTTTTATGATGGCTAATATTGACCATTCATTTCCATGTTTAAGACTCTTTTGAGCATTTCTTGTAGGACAAGTCTAGCAGTGACTAATTCTGTCATCATTTGCTTTCCTAGGAAAGAATTTATGTCTCCTTCATTTATGGAGTTTTTTCTAGCTTAACTGAGACACAAAGAAAAAGAACAAGATGGAAGCACTTGCTCAAACAACTCTCAATTTAATGAGTGTATAATCATCACAAGTCAGATAAATATACCAATAGAAGAGAACAGAATTCCTGTGACAAAGATATTATGCAGAGCAATAGAAAGAGAATTGTCTTTAATAAATTTTATTATGAAAATATGTAAAAAAAGAATTTTATTCCAACCTTATATTATACACAAAATAAAGATCAACTTAGGTTGTAGATATTTTTTATGCCTTCTTTTCAGAAATCTTCTACTTCATGGTCATAAAAATATTCCTTTTTAATTATCTCCTGGAAACTTTATGGTTCTCCTTTTCTAACTATAGACCTGTCTTCAACCTTTTATGCTGCTATTACAAAATATTTTAGACTGGGTAATGTATAAATAATAGACATTTGTTTCTCATAGTTTTGGATGGTGGGAAATCCAAGATCAAAGTGTCAGCAAATTTATTGTCTGGTAAGGATTAACTTTCTGCTTCTAAGATGGAGCCTTATTTCTACATCTTCCAGAGGGCTCAAACACTGTATCCTTGCATGATGATAGTATAAAATGGCAAAAGGAACTAGCTAGTTTATAAGAGCACTAATACCATTCATAAGGACAGGAACCTTGCCACCTAATCATCTCTCAAAGACCCCATTTTCTAATGTCATCATTATGGTGATTAAATTTCAACATAGGGATTTTGAACATACATTAAAACCATAGCAAATACCAATATACCAATAGTGAAAAGTATCTTCTTGACCTTAGGATAGGGAAAGATTTTTAAAAAAACACACATCCATGTGTGTACACAAACTAACCCAAAATAACGATAACCAAAAAATAAATTTGATAAATTATAATTTATTAAAATAAATAAATCCTGTTTTCAAAAACATTATTAAGAGAGTAAAAGATAATGTCAAGAAGTGAAGAAAACATTTGCAACAAATGCAAATGCAAAAGACTGGTATCCATAATATATAAACAATTGCAAATCAAAAGAAGAAAACAGAAAATCAGATAGAAAGAAGGGCAAAATACTTCAATGTTGCATTTCATAAAATAATTTATACAATTGGCCCACAAACAAAAGAAAAGCTGCTCAATTTAATTTGAAATCAGTAAAATGTTAATTAAAATTATAATGAAACATGTTATACACCCACCAGCTTAAAAAAATCGAAAGCCCAACAATATCAAATGTTGGCAAAGATGTGGAGCAACAGGAGCTGTCACGTGTACCTAGTAAGAGTGTATTTGACACAAACACCTTGGAAAACAGTTTGGCACTATGCAGTCAAGTGAAAGAATTCCTTTCTATATATTGTAACACAGCTATTGCAGCTCTTGTGTTGTTCACTGTGAAGAAATATATGTAAACTGAGAGTAATTCACGTCCATTAACAGTAGCATGAATAAACAAATTTTGGTATATTCATGCAGTTGGACACTATAGAGCAATGAAAAGTAACAAGTTAAATTTATTCACAGCACATCTTACATAATGCTGGATAAAAAATGTGAAATATAAAGAATACATCATGATTCCATTTACACAGAGTTTGAAAACAGGAGAAAAACTGGAATATATTAGGATTCATGTATAAATCTTGAATCTTCAGAAAGAAGGTTTAGAGTGGTGATCACAATAGACATCAAAATAATGGTTACTTCTAGTGCAGAGTATGATCACAAAAGGAACATCAAAGAAACTTTGGATGCCTAAAATTTCAATTTTGTATGTTAGTGGCAGTTACATTAATGTATATTTTTAATTTATTCATTCATCCGTTATGTACTTTTAGTATATGTTGTACTTTACAGTTATGCAGACCTATACGGGAAAAGCATTCCAGACAAAAGCTTCCTTACTAACCTGCTTTCTAGGACTCAGAAAAGGTCTTATTCACTGCAATTGTCCTGCATTATCTGAACTATTAATCTCCTCCCTTTTATTCAATCATCACCACTTCCATAGTTGTCTTTTCTTAGAGAAAACTGTCTATCTCTGTCCATCTGTCTATCTATCTATCCATCTATCCATCTTTCTATCTATCTATCTTCCACCCTCTTATTGAATATCACCTTTTAGATGATCTCCAAAACCAAAAGTTCAAAACAATTCAATCACTTCTCCTTGAATCTACTTTCCTTACTAGATGCTCCTCAATCTTATTTTACCTTTTATATGCTCTTGGTTAATAAAGAACCTGATCTAAGCAGAGCCAAGCAGATTCTTTCCCTGGGATATTCATGAATTAGGACTAAGATAAAAAGATTAGATCTTTTAGATGGGTGGATGTCAAAGGTGGTAAAATTTAGGTATGCTCAGTAACTATGTTTCCTATCCTAGAGGAAGCCAGTCTGCAGGACAAGAGAGCTAAGCTAACATAAAGAGAAAAGAAGGCAGGGCACGGTGGCTCATACCTGTAATCCCAGCATTTTGGGAGGCTGAGGCGGGCAGATCAGCTGAGGTCAGGTGTTCCAGACTGGCCTGGCCAACATGGTGAAACCCCATCTCTACTAAATACAAAAATTAGCCACTCATGGTGGCGCACACCTGTAGTCCCAGCTATTTGGAAAGCTGAGGCAGGAGAATCACTTGAACCCAGCAAGCAGAGGTTGCAGTGAGCTGAGATCACCCCACTGCACTCCAGACTGGATGACAGAGTGAGACTCCATCTCAAAAAAACAAAGAGAGAGAAAAGAAGCCATAACAGATAGCAAAATAGACTCCTACAACAGTCAAGTCCTACAGTCTAGCTGTCTGTAAGATCCAGCTTCTTGCTTTCCCTTTACAAAGATCTTTGAGTGATCTTTCTACTGAAGACAATTTAACTCGCATTTTTAAATAATAAATAAAACTCTACTTAGAGGATCTAGGTAACCTTGTCTAATGTACACTCTTCAAGGCATATGGCAATGACCAAGAGATATCTGCACTGACAATAAATTACTATAATGTACCTATAAAACGATTGTTTTATAATTTATACACAGTTCACGTCTGATACATCCATCAAATTAACATTGAATGTTTTAGATTGAAAAACTACATATAATGTTTGACCTATTCAATTAAGTATATAATATTTAAAATGCACATTTCTGTTTGATTACAGGACCTAAATAATGTTAATTCGCTTAAGATAATCTATCTAAAAATCGCCTAACATTGTTTGCCTTTATATTAATTTCAACAATTTTATCAAAAGCAGGAAATAGAGTTTCTTTTTCTTAGTACCATTTTAATGTGTAAATAAAATATATACTTCATTGTAACATTTTAAAAGTTCCGTAAAGAAAAATATGAGGTAATAGGTCAGATTTTAAAAGAAATAAAAAGAAAATAGCATCTCTTTAAGAAATACAAAATAGACTTCAGAATGTATGCCCATCCACATCATATCATCTTATGCAGATCTACGTGCTATCTAATATTTACTTAAAATGAACAATCTCCATGGCAACCAGTGGATCAAATGATACATGAGCTGACTGTGAAGTGTGGATGTTTGTATTTCTTACACTAAAATTGATTATGTAATAACTACAATCAATAATGGAATTATCTTGTTTTATCCTAAATATATGTAGAATGACAGAATATTAAACATGCATTTTCCAGACTATAGTTGATAATGTCAATGTTATTTTTTCATATATTTCTTTTCCTCTTCTAGCCTGACACTTTACTTTGGTAATTTTAAAATGAAGGTTAACAAAAATAAAGCCAATGAGATTTTCTTAAGTTGGGAGTGTGAGGCAGAATAATGGCTCCAAAAGAAGCCCACACACTACTCTCTGGAACCTGTAAAGATATTTTATCTTACCTAGCCAAAGAGACCTTGCAGATTTGACAAAGCCTGTACATCTTAATGTACAGACATTAAGATAGAGAAATTATCCTGGATTATTTGGGTGGGCCCAGTGGAATTATAATCGTGTGTTTCTCAGCAATGGAAGTACATGCTGAGAAATGTGTCATTAAACAATTTCATCATTGTGCTAATATCACAGCATGTACTTACACAAACTTAGATGGCATAGCCCACTGCACGACTAGGACATTTGGTAAAGCCTATTGCCCCTAGGTTACAAATCTGAACAGCATGTTTTTTTACTGAATTCTGTAGGCAATTGTAACACAGTGGTATTTGTATATCTAAACATATCTCAACATAGAAAAGATGCAGTAAAAGTATGGTATTATAATCTTATGGGACCACTGGCATATATGTGGTCTGTCATTGGCTGTAATATTATGTGGCAATAGCTGTACATGAGTCCTTAAAAGCAGAAATCCTTTCCCAGCTGAGGTCAGAAGAGATGATGATAGAAGTCTCTAAGATGCTACATTGCTGGCTTTGAAGGTGGAGGAAGGGGACACGAGCAAAGGAATTCAGGTGGAAGATAACGGGGAAGCAGGCACCTCTTACATGGCCAGAGAAGGAGGAAGAGGAGAGAGAATCAGGGGCTACACACTTTTAAACAACCAGAATCTCATGAGAACTCATTCACAGTTACAAGAACAGCAGGAGGAATGTCTGTCCCCAAAATCTAATCACCTCCCACCAGGCCCCTCCTCCAATACTGGGGATCACAATTCTACATGAGATTTGAATGGAGACACAGAGCCAAACCACATCATAGGTTTTATAGCAGCAATAGGAAACATATAACCTAGGTATGACATTGGTATGTCTTCATAAAGAATGACAGGAACCAATTAAAGGAAAGGAAAAGAAGAGCCCCACACTCGGTCATCCTTACTGCAAAAAAAAAAAAAAAAAAAAGTAATTTGACGTATCTGAATAAAGCACACATCCTTCAAAACAGTGGTGGGCCCAGCCAAAGTATTAGCAAGTTACCATCAGCACCCAAGACTCTAGAGTACTTCAAGAGATTCGTGAGGCTTTATGTCCCCTGCCAAACTCTGTTAATACCACATTAGTCTTCCTTCAACTCATAAGTGACACTGAATTATAATTCAGTGTGAAAACAAGCCCAAGCGTGCATACATTCCTTAAAGAGCCTACTCAGTCAGTGAAACAGAACATTTATTTTTCCTAAGATTTTTTGGGTGTGTATATATTTACATATATTTTTCATAATAGGAAAAACTTTTCCTCAAATTAACATTTTTTTTTTTCTTTTCTGAAGGACCTTTCTTCTCAAGTGGCTGTTAGGAAAGGGAGAGGAGGGAAGATTAAACACTTTCACATTCATTATTACGTTTGAATATAAAACGGCTTTTAAGTAAAGACGTTTTATTTTCTAAAATTAAGCAATGGGTGTTTAACAGATTTTATGAATAATATCTGACAGAACTCTCGGCTTTCTCAGAACAGTACAAGCAAACTTTGCATTCTGGAACATCACTTTAAAAAGAAGAAAACAGGTGCTAGTATAATAAACCATGCTCTAAAAATGGATGAAATTGAATCTTCTAAACAAATAATAACATATTTATTGATACAAATTTTGTTTACATTTACAGCAAAGGAAATCCTAATTGGTTTTCTTTATTGATTTTTAACACTTTGTAGCTACATATTAACTTATCTCAACAATTCTCAACATGTAGACCCATAAGTATCCCTGAGATCTTTTCAAAAGGTCCATGAGGTCCTCTCATTTCAATAACATTTCTATGTGAGGCAAGATGTTCTTCATATACCTCAATCTAAACAAAATTTCCCAAAAGACTGAACGCAGAAGCAGATATGTTACCTGGTTCTTCAGTTTTGACGGACATTAAAAAAATTACAAAAATGTAAAATGATGCCACTCTTCTCATTAATTATTTTAACCTTACAAAAAGGTAAAATGATGTCACTCTTCTCATTAATTATTTTACCTTAGAAATATAGTTACTTTCTTAAAGATAGTATTTATTTCAATATTTAGTAGTTTATTCGTGTTATTTTTAAGTGAATTAACACATACGTACATTTCAAACTTTTCAGTGTTGATTTCTAGTATCTATTGATATGATCCACATACATGAAAAACTGTTTGAAGTCCTCAAAATTTTGAAGAGTTCAAGGGGTTCCTGAGTACAAGAAACTTGAAAAACACTGTTTAAGCTCAGTAATCCTCTCAAATCTCTGAGGAGATAGGGAATGAGGTCAAAGGTCGGGGAGGTGGACGCGAGTGTTGAATAAAGTTTATTCTATGAAACATCAGCATGTAAAGGTGTGCAAGATGATCCACTGTACAGTAAGATGAAAATAATAACATTTTAGTAATGTATATTTCATATCATCCTTTATTTAATTTCTATATTAATGTAGTTTTGTAACATACATAATAAATGTAGCAATAAGAATTAAATATATTGAAGAAAGTCAAAAATATTTTACTCCTAGGGCTCATAATTTTGAAACTTGGAGACTACTGATTTTAGAAACTGTTAGATTACTTTGTCTACAGTGGATAGAGTGCTGAGCAAAAAATTTTCGAAAAGCTTTTTTAGTGTGAGGACTCTGATATTAAACACAAACACACACACACACACACACACACACACACACACACACCCCAAACAAACATAAACTATTTAATGAAGCAAACAAAAATCCAAACAGGGCTCTATCAAAGAAGAGAGATTTTTGTATAAAATGTCAAATGTGTTGTTCTCCATTTTATATTATTGAAGGAACTATCCCATGTGGAAGGGCCATTTCTTCATGAAGACTTCCTTATAGCCAGAGTTCCATCAGCTAACTTTTCTTATTTTCCAAATTAGCCCAGGATAATTCAATGTTATATCTACTTACTCCGTTTTGGGAAAAGTGAGACTGTTAGCTGTTACTATATTAACATACAAATTTCAAAGGAAATTGAGAAGTCATTTCTAAACAGGTAACGTCTTTCATAGAAATTGAAGTAAATGCTTATAAGTTTTAACAATGGTATATTTACTTCTTCTTTACTTTTATAATCTGACTTTAATCTACATTATCTTTGTATCTCCCAATACCCCAGAGCACATATCCTCTGATCCCATCTAGTTCTCTATCCTCCTATACTTTTAAACATATACCTTTAAACATTCACCTTTAAACATATACCTTTAAACCACATACCTTTAAACCATATACCTTTAAACATATACCTTTAAACATTTATAGATTTTGACCATTCTCTCAAGAAATTAGAAACTGGTATGAAGAAAAAACATTGTCACAAGTAACCAGTATGAAAAGAAGATAATGATAAATGTCCCAAGAAAGATGCAAAGAATGCACTCGTGATAGAGATTGACAGTTACCCACACAACATCCATGCTTCTCTTCCTTTTAATACCAGACCCCAGTTTTATGATGGCCTGCAAAGTTCTCAACCAACTTTGTAGCTAGGTATGGCTTTGTTATTTGTTACTAAGTTCACTTGCTGCTGATGTCGCCATGTGATGCTCTGGTTAAAAGCCAAGGTTGTTGAGCTGAATTCCTTGGAAAGCCCTTTACAGAAACTCATCCGTTTTGTTCTTTCCTTCCTATCTCCTGCTGTCTGAAACTTGAACAAGGTGGTTAGAGCTCCAGCAAACCACCTTGGATAGTGAAACAATCTAAAATGAAAGCCAGGAAGGAGCAGAAAAATAAAAGGAGCCTAAGTCCTTTATGATTGTGGAGTCTATATACATGTCTTAGAATATTAGGAAGGGGAGGCAAGGAGAAGAAATTCTGTCATAAAAAGTTGAACCAGATCCTAAACAATGTGATACTCTTGGAATTCTTTTTTTTTTTTTAAGAGGGAAAAAAAAGGAATATGTCCATTAGGTGTTTTTAGTAGCATTTGAGCTAAACCTAGAAGATTAAATGGGATTTTGTCATCTGGTCATACTACAGAAATTCATTAAGGAGAAGATTCCAAAAAGGAAATTATATACACAGTATACAAAATTTATTGGAAAAAAGCATGGCAACTCCTTCCTGAGCCTCTGCACACACCCACTTAATTAAAAGATTATGACCCTTCATATATAAATCTCCCCTATCTAAGGCCTAGTTCAAATCCAGCTTTGGAGTCTGCCCACTTTAGTATGTTTGGTAGTAACTACCGTAGGACAAAAGTCCCCCTCACTCACAGTCTATCCTACATCATTTGCTATTCCAAGATTTTTTTATGTCTTGTCTCACAAGATGATAGGCTTTCTGATGTCAGAGAGTGATCTTTAAATTCCGAATGATGTTTATAGTTTTTACACACCTTATAGGCTTAATCATCAAAATGTGTAATTTTAAATTCTCTCCCAAGTGTGTTTAGAGTGGTCTGGCTTGATTTGCTGGCCACTTAGGTAGAAAATGTATAAACATATAAATATCAATTCTATAGTGTCTGATAGCTTACAAAGGATTTTATGTCCATTGTTTTACATAGTTTTACAACAAGTTTGTGAATTAGACATCCCCCATGCAATTTTTATTCAATAAAATACGAGCTAGGCTTAAGGCTCACTAGGAGAGTAGCACTAAGCCTGTAAATTATTACAATACCATGGAGAAGTGCTAACATAGAAGCCAGGACAAGGCTCCAGAAGGCTTAACTGACTGAGAACATTGAGCAGCTCTCTGATGGGGAGGGCCTAAGAGCTCCAAAGAGGGAGCGATAAGTGAATGGAGTTGTAAAGAAAAAAAAGTATCTGGAAGTCAGAAAGAAAGGGCATTGCAGACAGACCAAACAGCATGTGTACAGCACATAGACCTAAGACAGCATGGCCTATTTGAGGAATAACAAATAATTTTGTGTAACTGAAGGAGTTACACCAAACTCTGGAGTTAGCTAGAGACTAAAAAACAAAAGACATTGTACACTAGCTACAGCATTTCTCTTTTATCTTGCAAGCAAAGAAGAGTGCTTAAAAAGAATTTTAAGCAAGAGACCTCAGATTTACAATCTGGAAAGATAATTCTAAATGCAGTGTCACAAACTATCAAGAAAAAAGTAGCAGAGCAAAGTAGTGCTGAGGTTCCAACCACAGAGATACATAATTCTGAACCTGATTTTGTATTTTTTAAAATGCACTTAGGTGTTAGCAATACAATTAAATGCAGAAACGTAAATAAAATTTTTCAGGATTTTGAAACAGCTGTCTTCTTGCCCCTCAGAAAAGAAAGAAGAGACTCTACAATTCACAAAATGCCAGGATCTTTGACAAGTGACATATATTTCCTAATTTTTATTTTTGATATTATTGTCCTATTTATTTGTCTTTATGCTCCCCCATTAAAACTGAGAGTTAACTGTTTACTACTTACACATTGACCAAAAAAGTTTACATTTTCTTTCTCACTTGCTCTTTTCTTTTTTCTTCCATAAAGAATGTAAAAATTGGACTTGTATCCATTTTAAAAGCCATGAGCAATACTTTAGGCAGAAGCAATATTAATCAAATGTGAAAATGTATTTCACTATTTTTTAATCCAGGAGAAATTTAATGTATTTTATTACCTTCACTCGTAAAAACAGCTTAATATACCATGAGAATTTATTCAAGACTGGATAAAATGAATTAACTGTCTAAATAAGGCAGAAGACAAGGTAGAGCTTAGGTATTTCCTTTGCCAACAACTGTTTCTAAGCTAACATGCTAATGTACTTTTTGGAAAAATGCCAAAGATGATACTATGGATCTTTGTTTTTTTCTTTCTCTCTACTCATATGTTTCTAAAAATAATATACCATGAATATATAGATTAAGTCTCTTTTTGCTTCATAAAAAAAAGGGATAGATCGCTGTAGGTATGTTAGGAACCTGAGGATGAATTGCAACTCTCCTCTTAGCTGGTTGTGACCTTGGGCAAGAAGCGTTACCACAAAGGGCCCGTTCTTCAACAGCAAAATGCGAATAATGGTAAATAAAACACAGGATTATATTAAGGATTAAAGAATATACTATGTTTACCAGTGCCTGGCATAGAGTAAGTGTTCAATATGTAGAACTTTACTGTTATTAATATTTCTATTAAGATGCTTCAAAATTATTTACTCTGCCTGGTGGGATGTGAGGCCATCCCTGTTGGGGAGAAATTTCTGTCAATTCATTATTTCATTTGTCAAAATTATTTTTTAAGGAGGCACGATGTCATAGTAGTTAAGATATCTGCTTTTCTAAATTCTCATCCCTGATTTTTTATACAGATTTGTTACTTTAAGCTTCAAATTTAGTTTAAGGTGGTCTTAGATTGCAACTACCCACTGATATATAAGCAAATTGTCTCACAAAAAGAGATGCCTAGACTTTAAACTTGGGGTAATATCCAAAAATGATTTTTCAAGGGCAATGAAAATCAAATGTAATCAAACATGAGAAAAGAAAATGAAAAAAATTATGAATAACAAAGACAACTTTATGTATTGACATTATCACAGATTAAAAAATGACTATGTTACTGTAAAGAAACAGCTACAAGCTCAAAAATACCAGTAGGATATAGAAAGCTAGAAAAAGTGACATAGACTAAAAAAACAATCAAATATAGTTTGAAGAAATAAAAATTATAATAAAATATAATGAAATAAAATGAATCAAAAACAAAATAATTATAAGATTCAATACAATAAAGTATACAAAATAAAATAAAAGTATACAAAATAAAATAAAATAATTCTCAGTGGACATATTTGGCAGCAAACCAGGCATAGTAGTAAAGTAGTAGTAAAGTAGCAGATCTGAAGACAGATCTGAAGAAAATGTCCAGAGTGCTACAAATTGAGATAAAAACCATGGCAAACACAGAAGAGAAGGTAAGAGACAAGAAGGGTGTAGGAAAAAGTCCCAGGAGGATGTGACAGTATTTCTAATATTTTACGTACCTAACCACAAGGCCTCAAAAAAAAAACAAATATTGACAGTACCAAAAGGAGGGGCAAATTAATAGACTGGAAAGTTGTAGTATATCTCTCTTAGTTGGCACAATAAATAGAAAAAAAATAAGTAAGGGTACAGAAGATTTAAAAATATGATGAACAAACTTGATGTATGGACATTATACTTCAATTGCAGAATAATATTTTTTTAAACACACATGGGACACTTAGAAAATTTACTGTATATTGTGCCATAAAGTACATGTCAATAAATATCAAGGGATTGAAATCACACAGAAAATAAGAAAGGGGCATAAGGAAGCTTCTGGAGTTTAAGCATTATTTTGTAGCTTACTTTAGATGGTAGTAACATGAAATTTATGATATTTTGTTGTTATATAGCTACATTTTATGCACATTTTTGTATATAATTTATGTTTCACAATATTTTTAGAATAAATAAGAACCATGCAACTAAACCCTCTGATTACAATGCATTAATATAAAAATTCAAACCTAGAAAATTTCTCAAATCTTCAGAACTCACGGAACATATTTTTAAATATCACGTGGGTGAAAGAAATATTATAAAAGTAATTACAAAATATTTTGATGTTAAATAAATGCTATAAAGAAAAACATATATAATAAATTTAAAGAAGCATGTAAAATAATATTAGTATGAAATGTATGTATTAGAAAAGAGAAATGTTGTAAGTATACTAAACACCTATCTAAAGTGGTTAGAAAAATAATCACAAAATAAAGCCAAAGAAATATGGAGTAAGAAAATGGAGACAAATGCAGAAATTAATAAAATGTTTAAGACTAAAATACAGAAGACCAACAGAGCCAAGTTGTGTGTGTGAAATGACAAATCCTGTGGTAAGACTGATCAAGGAGACAGAGAGGGAAAGAGAATTTCGGGGACAAACAGGAAAAAGCACTGCAGATGCTGCAGACATAAAACAGACAAAAAGATATATTACAAATAAATTTATAGATAAATTCCTAGAAAAATGTGTCTCTAACAAAATTTGACTCAAAAAGAAATGGAAAACCCAAATAATCCTTTAAAAAATTGAATCAAGTGCTAAAAAATTCTCCCATAAGGAAAACTACAGGCCCAGATAGCTTTATGAATGTTTACCAAGCAATCAATACAGAAAAATCATATATTGCTTTGGAGTGGAGTAAATTTTGCACACACACACGCCCAGCAACACCACTACCACAAATTCCTTTGTTGAAGCCCTAGCTCCAAGTGTGATGGTATTTGGAGATTGGATCTTTGAGAAATATAGTATTAGGTTTAGATGAGGTCATGAAAGTAGGGTCCTCATGGTGGTATTATATACTAAAGATTATGATGAGTTTGCTCACCAGAGTCTCTGCTCCCTCTCCCACTGTCTTGCTCTTATGCTTGTGCTTACTCTCTCTCTACCCCCCACCCACCCCAGTTCTCTCTGCATATGTGAGGACACAGAGAGAAAGTGGCTCCCATCTGCCAGTTTGGAAGAGAGCCTTCACCAGAACCCAACCACACGGGAACCCTAATTTAGGATTTCCAGCTTTGAGAATTCCAAGAAAATAAATTTCTGTTGCTTAAACCACCCAGTCTATGATATTTTGTTACAGAAGCTAAAACAAATAAAGACAGATTTATATACATTCTTTAAGAAAACAAACATGTTATAATTCTCAAGTCATTTTAAAATAAACTTGATACTAAATATGAAAGACAGCATGGGGAAGGAAAATTAAAAGCTAGTTTCACAGTCTCATTCAGAATATAAAAGTTTGAAAAAGTTAGCAAATCTTATATGAAGAACATAATATATTGTGACCAACTTGATTTTATCTCAAAACTAAATGTAGGCTTAACATTTAAAAAAATCAATTAATGTAATTCACTCCAACATCAACAGAGAAAAGGAAATAAACATATTATCAACTTACTGTAAATAGAGAAAGCACTGATAAAATTTAAAATTCATTGATGATAAACATTTGTACCATGCTAGAAACAGAAATGAGCTTTCTTAACCTGACAAGGTTATCTTACAAAAAACACCTATAGCAAACACCGTATTAAATGGTGAAACTTTGAAAGCTTTCCCTTTGAAATGAGGAAAAAGGTAAAAATACCTATAGTCAAAACATCTATTCAATAAAACAGTGAAGAAATGAGGAAATCAGTTTCAATAATTCCTATGTTACTGTAATTATACAAACTTTTTAGGGTGCATAGGAAAATATTTCAGCATCCTTATAAAGGTAAGGCATAGTTCAAAATGCAATTTTAGGAACTGGATACGCTAGTCACAGAAAAATATTTCGTTTCCTTTTGCCATTCAAGCTGAAGTAAAATCTGAAAGGTATGTGATGAATCTCTGAAAGAACCAAATATAAATATTTATTTATCCAAATAGTTGTTGAGTACTATACTGTGTGAGGCTGGTAGATTCTGGGAATCCAGACAGGCAAAGCATAGACTCTGTCCTTTAGAACTTTACTGTCTATTGGACAAAATGGGCAAGTGAAATAATAACAATAATAACACTAAATTTTGAAAGGGAGAAGTTATTGGATCATTGATAATAATTCCAGGGATCATGGAGGGAATATATGCCTAGTAAGGACCTATTTCTTAAAGATCTATCTCTTTAATTTTGACGAATTAAATATGAGAGATAGAGATAGGAAATTTCCCATACTCTTATCATGTGAAGATATTATTTTATCCATGGAACATTCAAGATCTCATTAACTGTAAGGCAATTCTATTTTACATGTAAGAAAACCTGAGTTCAGAGAATTTATTATGCTATGTGGCACAAGGCAAAAACTAATAAATGCTTAACAAGAGTTAAGTGCAAGTCTAACACTGAAGTTTATGCACATATGCACATTCATGTAAATGAAACTGAGTAGCTAGCAGCTCAAAAATTTTATTCTACTAAGGCTAGATAACGATTGGCAAAAAGTTATATATGTACATATACATACATATATGTGAGATAATGTAATAATTACTAACAATAATAATTTCACAAGCAAGAACACTTGAGGAAAAATTACCTTAGGGAATATTTACAATGAAAACGCATATGCAACTTCCATTTCTGGTAGTGGCAGCTTAATTTAGACATACTTTTCCACTGAAGATAACTAAAAAAAACTCAGATGAAATATTTTTAAATCTCTTTTTAAAGTTTTAAATATAAGAAGTAGTTACCATTCCAAGATTCAGAGAAGTTAGTATGGCCCTTGGATTGTCTTCACCCTATATTTGCCAAACCTGAAGAGGTAGGTAATAAATCGAGCAGTTCTTTTTGTGAACACTCAGGACTACAGACAAAAGTTAAAGTACAGAACTAATGAAGGGTGGTGCATTAGGACATTTTTTTTTTTTTTGTATTGCTATAAAGAAATATCTGAGACTAGATAACTTATAAATAAAGAGGTTTAATTAGCTCATAGTTCTGCAGGATGTACAAGAAGCGTGATGCTGGCATTTGCTTCTCGTGAGGACTCAGGACACTTAACGATTATGGTGCAAGGTGTTCAGGGAGCAGGTACAACACATGGCAAGAGCAGAGGCAGAGAGAGAGTGGGGAGATGCCATACACTTTTAAACAACCATGTCTCACAAGAACTCACTCACCGTCATGAGGACAGTACCAAGCTATTCATGAGGGACCCACCCTCATGATCCAAACTTCTCCCACAGGGCCCCACCTACAAAATTGGGAATCACATTTCAACATGAGATTTGGAAGGGACCAATATCCTAACAATATCATCAGGACATTTGGATAAACTAATGCCCACTAAGCTTCTACTCAAGAGTTGCATTCTAGGAGTTACTTTGCACCTGAAGTAAGCCATTTTTGCAATTAACTGATGCCTGGCTTCAAGTCATTTCTGCATCTCGGAATATATGAAACTCTGAATTTGGATTAAGGTGGTCATGGATTGCCAGTATTCCCATGTGCCAGGAAAAAGTAAATCCTTTTTAAAAGAACATATCAACCACAAACTTTTTCTACAAATAATTTTTCAAATGCAATGACCAACATAAAACAGACGATTGCCAAGACATACATAAAGACATAAAACTGGTATACCTACTTCTCTTGTTATTTCTAAAACCAGAAGGAAGACACAATGGGAAAAAATAAAAGCACAAAAGTGAATCATAAGTTTTACTGGTAATCGGATTTATACTGAAAAATTAAATTACCATTGGAAAAAAAAATGCACAAAGCATATTATCCAAGGCCTCCAGACAGAATACCTCATAGCTTTAAATAGTAAGCATAATACTCTAAGTTTCTTGGTTATATATCACCACTAAAGAGTCCTGAAATATGTTATTATCATTATATTTCTATCAGAAAAACAGTTTCTGTCTCCAAGTAAAACAATGTTTCTGTTAAAAATGTACAGTTTTCCAAATGAAGTATGAAGATTTCCCTTACATTCCAAAGAAACTACAAAGAAATCAAAGTTTACATAAGCATTCCATATATGGATGTAATCGGTGGACACATGATAAAAGTTTTAGAGAACTATTCTTCCACTCACTTTATGAGATAAGATAGATACTTAGCATGGAATTTCTTTGTGATGAAGATTTTGTGATTAGTATTATATCTAGCTTTTGCTAAATAATAATGGAAACTTATTTTGTTTTCTATTATAAGTAACTTCACTTATCTTTGATCTATGGAAATAGCATATTGAAGTCAATATAATATGAAGTGAAATCATTCATCAGTTTCCATGGTAAACTATTTTTTAAACAAAAAGAAAAAGCAAGAGAAAAATCCTGGATAATTTATTTTCTAAATGACTAAGAAATAAAAGCTACCCATTAGTCAGACAAGAGAATGACCCAAACAATTTCATCTTCTGTTAATTCAGGTTAATTAACCTTGTGTTATTTCAGCTCATTCAAATTACATGTCAATTAATCAACTGAGTTTTTACAAATCATAGATTTTTTTTTTTTTTGCTAGTTAACTAACAAATGCCAATCAGAAGAATCACTGATTTACAGAGCCCTTAAGTCCTTAAATTTCTTATATCATTCCACCCACATCACAATTAACTTTCTTTTTTATTTTTATTATTATTTTTGAGACGTGATCTCACTCTGTCGCCAGACTGGAGTACAATGGTGCAATCTCAGCTCACTGCAACTTCTGCCTCCGGGTTCAAGCGATTCTCTTGCCTCGGCCTCCCAAGTAGTTGGGATTACCGTCGCTTGCCACCATGCCCGGCTAAGTTTTGTATTACAAGTGGAGACAGGGTTTCACCATGTTGGCCAAGCTAGTCTCGAACTCCTGACTTCAAGTGATCCACCCTCCTCGGCCTCCCAAAGTGCTGGGATTACAGACGTGAGCCACCACGACCAGCCGACAATTAACTTTCTTTCAACTCAAAGATCTCTGTTTATAAACGCCTGTTGTTTCAATCCCAATATCAAAGCCTCTATGTTGTCCTGTTTTCATTCGAAGCGCGTCGTCAATCTTTTCATCAAGGACACACTATAAGTGGTGCAATCTATTTAGAAGGAAGTGACTGTAGTATAAATGGAAAAAGGTACATTATCAGAACAGAAATAATTAGTAAAAACTCGTAGTGAAAAGAATTTGGAGAAGTTTTGTCAACAAAACATGAGAAATTTTTTATATAGCCCAGAAATACTAAAACATAAATTACTCAATATTGTTATTACCTCATGAGTAACTATTTACCTAAAATTGATTTATTTTCATGCTGAAGTAGAATTTCTCTCCAAAGAAGTTGACATAAAACAAGATAAAATTTAAATTTACAGAATACTAAGTGTTTTACTTTTTCCTGAAAAATTATACAGTACTTATTTGCCTAGCAAAGTTAGGGGCAGAATTCTTGGTCTATTCAAGACATTTTTTATTTCTTTTTCAACTTTTAGATTTGGGGGTAAATGTGTGAGTTTGTTACCTGGGTATATTGTGTGATGCTGAGGTTTGGGGGACAAATGATCCTGTCACCCAGGTACTGAGAATAGAACCCAACAGTTTTTCAACCCTTGCCTCCCTCCCTCCTTTTCCCTTGTAGTAGTCTCCAGTGTCTATTGTTGCCCTCTTCGTGTTCACGAGTACCTGATGTTTAGCTCCCATTTATAGGTGAGAACATGCAGTATTTGGTTTTATGTTCCTGTGTCAATTTGCTTAGAATAATGGCCTCTAGCTGCATTCATGTTGCTGCTTTAAAGGACATGATTTTCACAATACTTTTATTTATTTATTTATTTATATATTTTGAGACGGAGTTTTGCTCTCGTCTCACAGGCTAGAATGCAATGGCATGATCTCGGCTCACTGCAACCTCTGCCTCCTGGGTTCAAATGATTCTCCTGCCTCAACCTCCCAAGTAGCTGGGATTACAGGTGCCCACAACCACGCCAGGCTAATTTTTTTGTATCTTTTAGTAGAGACGGAATTTCACCATGTTGGTCAGGCTGGTCTCGAACTCCTGACCTCAGATGATCCACCTGCCTCGGCCTCCCAAAATGCTGGGATTACAGGCGTGAGCCACCACACTCGGCCTTCACAATACTTTCATAATTTGCATTATAGAAGTGAATTCCATTCATGTTGAATGATACTGTTGTGTTGCATTGTAGGTTTCATTTATTCATAATGTAAAATTCTTGAAGAATGTTTTTTAAAATTACCTTTCTACTTTCTACTGTTTTATGCATTCCAGTTTTTTTCTACAAGATAGTAAGTGTTTAATCTTGAAACCTGGGGAACTATGATAGCTCAAAGATTCTGAGCTCAAAAATAGAGAAATCCACTACAACTTCCATTTGCTCCAAGTTGTAAACATATTCTTGGAATTTGTTACTAGCACTTCTGTTATTAAAACTAGACTTTTATCAGGACCAACTGATGGAAAACCAGCTCTATTTCTAACTTTATTAGCACATTCTAGCTTCCTTCAGAAGCAAGAATTTAATGTATTAACAACTTAAAATATTTACCATTTTTCTTATCAAAAATAAATTCCCAAGAGTTAACAAATTTGAAAATGAAATATAGGACTTTATTTTGGATAGGACTTTCACTGGGGACATTGCAGCAATTAAAAGAATAATGTATCAATGTTACTTAGGAAATGGTATAAAACAGTAAACTAAATTCTTCAGAGCTAAAGCAAAACAAACAAAAAGCATAGTTGTAGTCTTACTTCTATAAAATACTACCCATGTTTAAATAGTTACCTGAACAAATATCAAAGCAACAATCTTGGCAATTCAGTTTGCCTTTTGTATCACTATGGGGGAGATTTAATTTTTTAAACCCTGCAGAAGTTGCACAAATAAAATAGTATGCCTAATCAACATTCCCATGGAAATTGAGATTGAGTACAGCAAATGAACAACAGTTCCTTAATTATGGTAATATTTCCTTTCATTTAATATTGAAAATAAAGTATGTATTGTTACAACATTTAAGAAGAGTTTGTTTTACAAAATTAAAATAGATATAGGTTTTCAGAGTTTTTGTACATATACTCATTGTACAAAGTTCAAACAAAAGAGTATAGCAAAAAATATTGACATTAAACATTACTTGTAATTCTGCTACCAAGGAAGATTCACTCAACATTTTAGGAAACATAATTCCTAACATCTTGTAATACACACATATATAATTTTTAATGGGTTTAGTCTAAATGCTGTATTTCAATCTACGTAGTTCATTCAAAAACATTTCATAGCAAACTTTTCTTGTCAAAAAATATAAAAATACAATATTTTTGATAATCAGAGTTTTCTATTATATGAATATACCATAATTTATTATGATGTTGCTATTCCAATATTTAAGTAATCTTTGAACACATTTCCAGTCATTTCCTGAGAATAAATTTCAACAATTAAATTTGCTGAATCAGAGTGCGTATGAAAGTTAAATTTTGACATGCAGTATCAAAAAGATTGTACCAATTTACATAATCATAGCAGCTCAGAATGGACACTTTAATTACCAGATTTTTAAAATATCATGTTAATTTTTACTAAACAAAGCTAACAACATATTTTTTTACTAATTTGTGCTTTTGTAGAAAGGTTGAGTATCTTCTCATATTGTGTGTGTGTGTGTGTGTATATATATGTGTGTATATACACACACATAAAATACAGCCCATCTGCATTCTTCTTTTGAAATTTTAAAATAAATTTTTGATGCATGTTTTACCAAGGCAATTTTGAAATCTAGTAAAAATAATTTCTACATAAGTTGTACACAAATCTGGCCTAAGTAGAAACACACAAACCTGTGCAACTGAAACATGTGGCTAGACCATTGTTATATCTGATTGCCCTATAACTCTGTTTTAAATCAGTTACTTATAAATTAGCTTGTTTCATTCATATTTCTTCACTACCTAACTTGACAGGCAATTTTTAAGGAGAAGAAATGAATGACTGTATTTTCAACTTTTAAAATTATTTCACAATTGAAGGTATCCCCCTTAGTATTTCTAAAGAAGTTTTGACTACATTTTTTTCTCTTAGATGCAATATACCTGTCTCTTGTGTATGATTACCACTCCATGAGTAATACTAATGACCAAATTGACACAGCATCCTCAAAGGCAGAGTGACATCTTTTCATTCATCTCAAGCTGGAGTCAAAAACATCAGGAAGAGATATATTATTTCCATGTCATTTGAGTGATCTGTAGCACTGCTAACCCTCACCCATCAATGTGTATCTCTAGGGACTGCTAGTGAACTTGCCTGTTTCCTCCATAGTACAGATGTTCTTTCTGACTTCAAGCCCTGAAATACCCACTGTACCAGCCACACTCCAGACAAGGTTCTAATATTTCCTAGATGTCTCTTGCTTAACTAAGACCTAGCATTTTTACACCTCTTAGTGGGTAGCAACTACTCATGGTTTAGATTTTTGAACTACTAACTTGATCTGTTTTCATTTCAACCATTTAAACATAATTCCACCTTGTCTGAGGAAGGAAACAAAACTAAAGCCTCCTCATGGGGCCAGCGCACTGCGCAATTTCTGCTATTAGGCTTCTTCTCACAGCAGACAGAAGAAACAACAAGGCTTCTTCTCCAGGCTTCCAAAAATATTGCTTCTTGAAAGCTCTGAAAACATAAGAATTCACAGAGGAAAATCCCATTCGCCCACCACTGTTGTTTGAGTCATTACCTTAAAGCTCTAGCAGGAGCCCAGGAGGGGTGTAGGGGTGGCCTTAATCGCCTCCTGGGGCTTCTTTGTTATAGAAAAAAGAACCTGTGGAATAGTCTTCTCCCTTTCCAAAATTCCATTTCAACTAAAATATGTCAGTTTTTGCAGACATCTCTTTCTGAAACAAATGCCTATTCCAACATTTACCTCCCATTCACATCTCCCATGAAAAAAGAGGTAAAAAGATTCACTATATAGTGTATATATTTTAAAAACTCGGTATTTAAAACACACTTTCTATTCTCTATGTTTCCCCCTGTGTTTTCTCTATTTCTTTATATTGAGGTAAATATTTTTCAGAACTGAATTAATTTTACTTTTAACCTGGAAAGTTTCAGTCTAATTAAAGAATGTATATATTAAACATTTATTCTGCTTTTTTTTTTCACTTCCAGAGAATGAAAATTTTACATTTCAAAAAATACACTGGATAATACAATTCTGAATAACTAATTTCTGTTAAAACTGTAATAAACTTAAAAATTTGATTATTTAACTGAAATATAAAACTCCATTAACCTGGATTCACCATTAAATTGTCTGTCTGCTTCATGGGAAATGATACCCCAGAGAAGAATAGTTTTCTTTATAGTGTGAAGAAAAGCCTGATTTCTGAGTTCTTATTCCCAAGAACATGAATGTTCACTTTGACTTCCTAGAATGCTTTACTGTGTCTGTTTATTCATGTGGTTTGGTTTAATTGCTAATTCAGTTTTGTTTCCGAAGTACTTAAAATTCAGTAATGAAGACTCAGATAATGAAATATTATACAGACTAATTAATGAATAGATAAATGCCACATAAAGTTTTTGCAAATGCCAACTGTTATCATCATACATGTCAGACTTAATTTTGTCTCTGATTCCACTGAGCTGAGCACCTAATTCTATATTCACTACTTCATTTAGTATGGCAGTGGCCCTTAGTTCTTCCCTAGCTCCTCAGTATGAGAATCTTCTATTTAGAAGAAAATCAGAGACATCACCTGGATTTTCAATTAGAAAAACCATAAATTCAATTTAAATGATAAGCCAGGCATGATGACTTATGCCTGTAATCCCAGCATTTTGGGAAGCCAAGGCAGGCAGATCATTTGAAGTCAGGAGTTGGAGACCAGTCTGGCCATCATGGTGAAATCCTCTGTCTACTAAAAATACAAAAATTAGCCGGATTTGGTGCCATGTGCCTGTAGTCCCAACTACTCGGGAGGCTGTGGCAGAGAATTGCTTGTACCTGGGAGGCAGAGGTTTCAGTGAGCTGGGATCACACTACTGCACTCCAGCCTGGGTGACAGAGTGAGACTCCATCTCAATAAATAAATACATAAATAAAAATTAATTAAATGATAGCTCTGCCATTTATTAGCTGTCTGATCTTGCCTAACACTTTTGAAACTCAGTGTGATGTGTTTTAAAATGAAGATAATATCCATTGACTCAACAAATATTGCTGAGTATACAACATGTTTCAGCCCCTGCTCTGGCACTGAGGATACAACATAGGCCCTGTCTCAAGGAACCAACAGGAAGGTACAGTATGTTAAGTGCCATGATGAAGACAAGAACCAGTTACTATGGAAACATATTAAAGGATTAACTCCTGGCATTCTGGAGAGGGTTCAAGTAATAATATTTATAGAGCAACTGACACATTGCCTAACACATTGTAGATACTGAGAAGTATTAGTCAACTCCCCTTTTTGTTTACAAAAAAATGGCATGTTTATTCCACATTAGAAAATGAGGAATGTTAGCAACACCTTGTGATGTGGGATGAACAAATATGGTTTCTTTTTTTTTAACTTTTATTTTAGGTTTGTGGGTATGTGTGAACATTTGCTACATAGGTAAACATATATCGGGGGATTCGTTGTGCAGATTATTTCATCATCCAGGTATTGAGCCCAGTACCCAACAGTTATCTTTTCTGTTCCTCTCCCTCCTCCCACCTTCTCATCTCAAGTAGACCCCCCTGTTGTTTCCTTCTTTGTGTTCATAAAGTTCCTATCATTTTGCTCCCACATGTAAGTGAGTACATGCAGTATTTGGTTTTCTATTCCTGCATTAGCTCGCTGAGGATAATAGCCTCCAGCTCCATCCATGTCCTCACAAATTACATGATGGAATGACATGGTATGATTCTTTTTTATGATTGAATAGTATTCCGTGGTTGATAGAGAGGCTAACAGTCAAATTCAGGAAATACAGAGAACTCCTACAAGATACTAAAAAAGAAGATCACCCCCAAAACACATATCATCACATTTTCCAAGGTTGAAATGAAAACAAGAAAGTTAAAGGCAGCTAGAGAGAAAGGTCATGTAACCTACAGAGGGAATCCCATCAAGCTAACAGCATAACTCTCAGCTGAAACCTTACAAGCCAGAAGAGATTGCAGGCCTATATTCAACATTTTTAAAGAAAAAAATCTTCAACCATAATTTCATATCCAGCCAAACTAAGTTAAATGAAGGAGAAATAAGAATGTTTTCAGATAAGCAAATGTTGAGGGAATTCATTACCACCAGACCTGCCTTACAAGAGATCTTGAAAGGCTCACTAAATATAGAAAGGAAAGATCAACATCAGCTAATGCAAAAACACACTTAAACACATGGATCAGGGTCACTGTAAAGCAATAACACAAACAAGCCAATGTAATAGCCAGCTGACAGCACAATGACAGGATCAAATCTATGCATATAAATACTTGAATGTAAACAGGCTAAACGCTCCACTTAAAAGGCACAACGTGGCAAGCTGAATAAAAAAGCAAGACCTAATGTATGCTGTCTTCAAGAGACCAATCTCACACATATGACACTCATAACCTCAAAGAGATGAAGGAAAATCTACCAAACAAATGGGAAACAGAAAACAAAAAGCAGGGGTTGCAATTATAATTTCAAGCAAAACAGATTTTAAAACAACAAAGATCAAAAAAGACAAAGATGGCATTACATAATGGTAAAGTCTTCAACAAGAAGAACTACCTATCCTAAATATATATGCACTCAACACAAGAGCACCCAGATTCATAAAGCAAGTTCTTAGAGAACTACAAAGACACATAGGTTCCTACATAATAATAGTAGGAGACTTCAACCTTCCACTGACAGTGTTAGACAGAACACTGAGGTAGAAAATTAACAAAGATATTCAGGACCTAAACTCAACACTGGATCAAATGGATCTGATAGAACTTAAGAAAACTCTCCACCCAAAAACAACAGAATATATATTCTTATCATTGCTACATGGCATATATGCTGAAATTGACCACATAATTGGACATAAAGCAATCCTCAATAATGTAAAAGAACCAAACATACCAAGCACAATTTTGGACCAAGTGCAATAAAAATAGAAGTGAAGACAATATAAATGGCTCAAAACAATGCAATTACATGAAAATTAAACAACATGCTCCTGAATGACTTCTGGGTAAATAATAAAATTAAAGCAAAAATCAAGAAATTCTTTGAAAATGAGAACAAAGATACAACACACCAGAATCTCTGGGACACAGCTAAGGCAGTGTTAAGAGGAAAACTCATAGTATGAAATGTCCACCTCAAAAAGTTAGGAAGATCTCAAATTAACAACCTAACTTCACAACTGAAAGAATTAAAGAAGCAAGAACAAATCAGCCCCAAAGCTAGCAGAAGATGAGAAAAAACAAACATTAGAGTTGAACTGAAGGAAATCAAGACATGAAAAACCATTTAAAAGATCCATGAATTCAGAAGTTGGTGTTTTATATATATATAAAAAGATAGGCCACTAGCTAGACTTATAAAGGAGAAAAGAGGGAAGAGCTAAATAAACACAATTAGCAATGATGAAGCGAATGTTACTACTGACACCACAGAGATAAAAACAACCATCAGAAACTACTATGAACACCTCTATGCACACAAACTAGAAAACCTAGAAGAGAGGAATAAATTCCTGGACACATACATCCTCCCAAGACTGAGTCGGGAATAAATTGATTCCCATTATTGGAGCCAATAATGAGCTCCAAAACTGAATCATTAATAAATAGCTATCAACCAAAAGAAGCCTGGGACCTAATGGATTCACAGTCAAATCTACCAGATGTACAAAGAAGAAATGGTACTACTCCTACTGAAACTATTCCAAAAAATTGAGGAGGGGTATCTCCTTCCCAGCTCACTCTATGAGGCCAGCATCATTTCGATACCAAAACCTGGCAGAGACACAACAAAAAAAGAAAACTTCAGGCCAATATCCTTGATGAACATCGATGAAAATCCTCAACAAAATACTTGCAAACTGAATCCAGAAGCACATCATAAAGCTAATCTACCATGATCAAGTAGACTTCCCCCTGGGGTACAAGGTTGGTTCAGCATATGCAAATCTATAAATGTAATTCATCACATAAACAGAACTAAACACAAATGCTACATGATTATCTCAATAGACTCAGAAAAGGCTTACAATAGAGTCCAATACCCCTTCATGTTCAAAACGCTCAATAAACTAGGTATTGGATGATCATACCTCAAAATGGTAAGAACCATCTATGAAAAACCACAGCCAACATTATACTGAATGGGCAAAAGCTGGAAGCATTCCCCTTGAAAATCAGCACAAGACAAGAATGTCCTTTCTCACCACTTCTATTCAACACACTTCTATTCAACACAGCAATCAGTGCAGCCTTCAGTCTGTGGTCAAAGGCTCAAGAGCCCCTGGCAAATCACTTGTGTAAGTCCAAGAGTCTGAAAGCTGAAGAACTTGGAGTCTGATGTTTGAGGGCAGGAAGCATCCAGCATGGGAGAAAAATGGAGGCCTGAAGACTCAGCGAGTAAAATCCTTTCAACTTCTGCCTGCTTCATTCTAGCCTCTCTGGCAGCTGATTAGATGGTGCCCACCCAGATTGAAGGTGGGTCTGCCTCTCTCAGTCCACTGACTCAAATGTTAATCTCCTTTGGCAACACCCTCACAGGCACACTCAGGAACAATACTTTGCATCCTTTAATCCAATCAAGTTGACACTCAATATTAACCATTACACTGCTCAAAACATTTTGCAGATTCAATGCCATGCCTATCAAATTATCAACAACATTCTTCACAGAGCTAGAAAACCCTATTTTAAAATTTATATGGAACCAAAAAAGGGCCCAAAGAGCCAAGGCAATCCTAAGCAAAAAGAACAAACCTGGAGGCATCATGCTACCCAATTTAAGACGCCCCACTTTTTTTTTTAACATATATAGCGTTGCCCAGAAAAAAATGACACTACATATCATATATTGATTGTGAACAGATGGTTATACAGGAGTGTTTGGCTTTCTTTATGAATATCTTAGAGAAATATTTTATACTTCATTCATTTGGCATGAGAGAAACAATTTTCAATCTGTTTAATCTGGATACCTCTCAAGAGTAGGTCCAGAGAAGAGTTTAACTTAATACTTTATATACTTCACTATGATTGCCCTTTTCTAAAACAACAAATATGTCACTATTATACTTTTGTGAATTGTGGTATTCTATATTTAATGGTAATTCTATTTTTAATATTTTGATGAATCTTCATACTGTTTTTCATAGCAACTCCACCATTTTACATTTCCACAAATACTGCACAAATATTGTAACTTCACTGCCTCGCCAACACTTGCTATTTTCTGGCTTTCACTTTTGTTTTTGTTCTTTGTAGTAACCATACAAAGAGTGTGAAGTGATATCTCATTGCAGTTTTTTTAAACCTTGGTTTGGGGTTCAGGGGTACATGTGCAGGTTTGCTATATAGGTAAATTGTGTGCCGTGGGGGTTTGATGTGAGATTATTTCATCACCCAGGTAATAAGCATAGTACCCGATAGGTAGCTGTTTAGTTTTTACTCTCCTCTCAATCTCCACCCTCAAGTAGTACCCAGTGTCTTTTGTTCCCTTCTTTGTGTCTATGTGGACACAATGTTTAGCTTTCACTTATAAGTAAGATCATTTGGTATTTGGTTTCCTATTCCTGCATTAGGTAGCTTAGGATAATGGCCTCCAGCTCCATCCATGTTACTGCAAAGGACATTATCTCATTGTACTTTGATTTGCATTTTCCTAATGATTAAGAATGTTGATTATCTTTTCTTATGCTTATTGGCCATTTGCACATCTTTTTTGGAAAAGTGTCCAGTCAAGCCCTTAGTCCATTTTTTAATCAGATTATTTTATTTATTTGTTTGCATGTTTTGAGTTTAGTGCTTTAAATATTCTGGATTTTAAACCTTTACTAGATTTTCAATTTGCAAGTGTTTTCTCCCATTATGTAGATTGCCCTTTCACTCACTTATTGTGTCTCTTGAAGTACAGAAGTTTTAATTTTTATGTAACCCAACTTACCTATTTTTACTTTCATTGCTTGTGCTTTTGGTATTATATCCAATAAATTATTGTCAAATCACTATTACACTTTTTAAATCAATAATAAAAAAGGAAACAAGAAGTAAGCTACAATGTCAGATCATATTTTTGTAATCAATGAGACAAGTTTGTTGATGGGCAAGAGACATTTGAATCCCATATCTAAAAGCCAATTCTGCCTCTGCCACACCTTCACAAAATCTCCTGTTGAAGCAATATAGGAAGAAGGCAGATGCAAGCTTAACTTTGTGATATTTTGGGGGCAAACACCTGATACAGAAAGTAAAGACACTAAAACAATAAATTTTTTGCCACTATTTTGGTACTCCAGATGAAGACCTCTGCCTGGAGAAAAAAGACTCGGGAACCAGATTATTCAACAAACAGCACAAAACAGTCTCTTGGCAGATGAGTTCAAAGAGGTCTGTCACTGAGTTTCTGAAGTGAGTTTTTAAGAGATACAGATCTAGCTACTGCACGTGTGCTTCACTAAGCCATGATTATAAAACAAAACAAAAAAAAGAGTCCAAAAATTGGGGACTTCTGTCTCACTTTCTTGAACATCAGAAGCCATGTAAAAAACTCCAAATTTTAGTGGGGGTCAACAAGAAAGTCATTACTAATTAGAGAGATGGTAGAGCTCTTATTACTAAAATGGCAGTAAAACTAGGTTTAACCACCAGAGAATAATTTTCTTACCACCTATTACTAAACATTAAAATGTGCATATGTGCGGCTCAACTAAGTTTAAAGAAAGTCGAATCAATAGAATCTTATTTGAAATATTATTGAGAAGCATATAGCCATCATCACAAATAACCTCCTAGATTTTGTACCTTTGATACACACATGGAAATTGGATATTTGAAAGACCACACTACGCTTTATTTAGCACCACTGATAGAGTAAAAAGCATTTAAGACGTCCAATACTGTTTTTCTTCCTAGAAAGAAAGAATCTAAATTATCTAAGACAAATCTTATCAAAAGACCATGGTATCTATTAATCAACTATCAATATACAATCATTTAAATACTACTTGGTAATTATCAATATGCTTTACTTTCAGATGGTTTTGCTTAATAAAAGTTTACAACTATATACTAGTTATTTCAGTCATTCAATTATAGCATAAAGCATATTAACTCATCAAACAACCTCCTGTTATATCGTCAGCATTCTTCTAGATCCCGTATTGGTAACTTTCAAGGATTGTTTTTCTTTCAAAAACTGATAACATGTCAATATCTCAAGAGCAACTGCATCCTTCTGGAGTGCTCTTTTAGTACTCAAGAAAGGCCCAAGATGTAGACACTTTTTTTTCTGTTATAAATGTTATTCAACTCAAAAAATTATTGTTAATAATAACTTTAGAAAAGAGGACTATATAGTTTATAATTAATTACAACAGGTTGGAAATTCTCATTAGATGATTTATAATAAGCCTTGATATTATTGAATATGAAATTTCAATAATCCACCACTAGTTGTCCATCAAATGAATTGTAATATCTAAAAAGGCAAGAAGATTGTACTTTATAAAGTCAAACAATTTACATATGAGAGGAGACTTTAAAAGAATAAGATTGATTTTGACAGATATGCCAGAATATATGTATTCATGTGGGTTTGTTTCCTAAAATCTGAGGTCTAAGGAGAGTTACTTAATAAAACTCAGTGGCATTGACTTGCAGACATTTTATTTCCAGATCTCTTCCTCATTTCACCAGGTAAGGCCAACAAATGATTTCTGACATTTCTAAAATTTGAATCCAGACTCAAAGTACAAAACTGCATCGATAGTCATTCATATACATGTCAGAGGTTCGGAAGGAATTTCAAAGCAGAATGTTAAAACTGTCTAGAGCCAGTCGGTAGTATATCCAATGTGTTAAGCATCGTGTCAGTTGCTCAATAAGCCATACTTAATTTAACTATCTCCACAATGCCGAGTCGATCTTTCAATGTGCTTCCTTGGTAACTGGTTCTTGTCCT
The DNA here is from genome assembly GCF_003255815.1 of Theropithecus gelada. Classification (NCBI taxonomy): domain Eukaryota; kingdom Metazoa; phylum Chordata; class Mammalia; order Primates; family Cercopithecidae; genus Theropithecus; species Theropithecus gelada. The sequence continues at coordinate 144,763,147 of NC_037669.1, forward strand.
TATTATGGCACTTAACACACTGTACCTTCCTTTAGGTTTCTTTAGGCAGGGCTGATGTTGTATCCACTGTTGTCTCCCCAGTGCCAGAGTAGGAGTCGGAACATGACATACACTCAGCAAAATTTGTTGAGTCAATGGGTATTGTTATCTTCATTATAAAACTCATGACACTGGGTTTCCAAAGCATTAGGCAAGATCAGACAGCTAGTAAATGGCAGAGCCATTGTTTAATTTCAATATATGGTTTTAATTATTGAATACCCAGGTGGCATCTGATTTTCTGCTAAATAGAAAATACTTATACCATGAAGCTAGGAAAGAACTGAGGGCGACTGCCATACTAAATGAAGCAGTGAACATACAATTAAATATTAGGTGTTATGATTAATTCAATAATTAAGACTCCAGTTGGGGAGCAACTGGAACTCTGCTGTATTGCTATGGGAATAACAAATGGTACACTCACTTTGGAAAAGAATTTGGCAATTTCTTATAAAGTTAAGTGTACACTTACCTCACAACCTAGCAATCTCCTAAGTATTTACCGAAGTGAAATGAAAATTTATGTTTACTTAAAACCCCATACATGAATGTTAATAATAACTGTATTCACAATCATCAAAAGCTGGAAACAACTCAAATGTCCCTCAACTGATGGATGTATAAACTATGCTATATTTCTATAAAAGAATATTTCCCAGGAATAAACTGCTAATACACACAACAATGTGGATGAATCTCAAAGACATTACACATTGTGAAAGAAGTCAAATCCAAATAGCTATATACACATCATATAATTTTATTTATATGACATTATGGAAAAGGCAGTATAATGGGAACAGAAACCAGAAAAGAAATTGCCAGGAGCTGGAGATGGGGAAAAGGTTGATGTAATTTGGGATGAGAAAATATGGGAGGTGGGGGAGATGAAACAATATCTGATTGTGATGATGGTTACATGACCATATACTTTTATTAATGCCCACAGAAATGTACACTAACAAAAACCAATTTTGCTGTAGTCTTTAATTTTAAAAGCTTAAATAAAGCAAAAAATAATAAAAGTAATAGGCATATGAGTTCCATAAGATCCAGCAATTCTACTCTTTGGTTTTGCCCAAAATATATAAAAATATATGTCTCAAAACATTATTATAAGAATATTCATAGAAGTTTTATCCAAAATAGCAAAAACTACAAACAACCTAAGTGTCCATCAAAAGGAGAATATAAACGAAGCGGTATAATCACACAATGAATACCATCAGAAAAAAATAACAAACTAAACTATCCATACATGAATCAGTATGAATGAATCTCACAGATATCATGCTGAGAGGAAGTATCAGGATACAAAAAAAGTTCCATATATATGAATGGAATAGCTTTAGGTAATTACTCTATGATCCCATTTATATAAAGTTCTAGAACAAGCACAATTAAACCGCAGTTAAGAGGATCGGAGAAGTTGTTGCCTCTGCAGATGAGAGAGGACAGACTGATAAGGCGTATTAGGGAACTTTCTGGAGTGTTGAAAATATTCTTGATTTGATAGGGTTATGCACTCCCCAGGTATAAGCACTTGTCCAAACTTTACATTGTACATTTCAAGTGTGTATATTTTATTATAAGTAAATTTCACCTCAGAAAACCTCTAAATACATTTTTTTGCATAACAAAATTAAGCAATTAAGAATTCATTTTCTGCATCAATGGTATTCTCTTATTAGCACAAAAATGTAATCTTAGCACAAAATGTAGGTATAGCAAATGCTATTTACATAATGACAATGGAAGTTTTACTTCTTGGGCTTTCAACTTTTAGGGTGAGCTTATAGTCAAAGCAGAGAATATGAACTCATAATTACAAAGAGTAAGTGTAAACAACTTTGGCAAAACAGAATGTAAATGTTAATAAACGTTAAAAGCAAAAGCAAATGTTAACAGCTTTGACTAAGAGAATGTGAAAGATAAAATTAAGGAGGGATAATAGACTCAAAAACAGAAGAGAAGGGTTACTAGTGTTATTTTATATACAGGGGATTTGAGATAACAAAGTTGATGGAACAATCAATAACTGCAGTTATCAATATATTATCTTAGGTCCAAAATGTATCCAATAGGAGAATTAAAAATAAACTATTTGATAACATTGGATCAGGGAGAGAAGGAAGATAGGATTAGTGTCAGCTAATTCTTTTTTTTTTTTTTTTTTAATACTTTAAGTTCTAGGGTACATGTGCATAACGTGCAGGTTTGTTACATATGTATACATGTGCCATGTTGCTGTGCTGCACCCATCAACTCGTCAGCACCCATCAACTCGTCATTTACATCAGGTATAACTCCCAATGCAATCCCTCCCCCCTCCCCCCATCTCCCTCCCCATGATAGGCCCCGGTGTGTGATGTTCCCCTTCCCGAGTCCAAGTGATCTCATTGTTCAGTTCCCACCTATGAGTGAGAACATGCGGTGTTTGGTTTTCTGTTCTTGTGATAGTTTGCTAAGAATGATGGTTTCCAGCTGCATTCATGTCCCTACAAAGGACACAAACTCATCCTTTTTTATGGCTGCATAGTATTCCATGGTGTATATGTGCCATATTTTCTTAATCCAGTCAGTGTCAGCTAATTCTTATCTTTCATATAAAAATTGATATTGTCCTAATAAATTGAGAAATTTGAGGTATCTGCATATTATCTGGTGTTAATGGAGTTAAATGAGAGAGGTACTTAAACAGAAGCAATTTAAAGTTTGCCTCTAGGGACGGAGACCAAAGGAAGGAAAGTATGGGAGAGAGAACATATTGTGTGTGTGTGTGTGTGTGTGTGTGTGTGTGTGTGTGTGTGTGTTCTTTACTACTGGGTGTTTTCATTGGGCCAACATATTACTTTAACAATTAAATCAAGAAAATTTAATATGTTTCTCAAATGTTATATTAAACTTAATAATATTTTTCCAAATGGAATCTCATTAGTATACCAGATCTAAGGATATATTTTTAAATGATAAATAAAATTATCCACATTAAATTATCAGCCATATTTGAGATGTCAATTGGAAACCATCATTATTTACGACTGTCTCTGGGTATTTAGACTTGTACTAAGCACCATACAGTAGAATGATTATAGCATCAGAGGTAATCCCTTCAAGGAGCTCACTTTCTGGAAAACATTTTAGGCAAATTTTTGCTGAGCATCATTCTCAACCAAGGTGATTGATGTCAAGGAAGGACAAACTTCCTCTTAACCTGGAAGGATGAGTGAAGCAAGTTTCTTTCTCCATCAAAACAAGCCAAGACCAGGAGAGAAGGAAAATGGGTTCCAGGTGAGAATGCTCTTAGGGAGTTTTATATGACACAAAGGAAAGCAGAACACATTCATTTTCCTCTCCTCCCAGCTGTTCTAATGGCATAAAGCGCTGCTGTCCTGCCCATATACATCTGCTTGCAGACTGGCATCTGCAGATGATTGCCTCCAGGTGTTTACCTGAAAGAAGATCCCGAAAGTCAGTGCAAGCTGGAAGCCTCACCTCCAGGAGCAGATGCCGGCCTGCAGAAACCTGCAGACCTCTGCAGATATATTTTTAAAAATCAAGTTGAAATCAAGTTTCCAAAAACAAAGGAGGCATAAATTAAGAACTTACTTACAGGACATTTTATGTTTACATCCTTGAACATTTTTAAATAAAGCTTCTGTGTGGCTCACGAACAAAGCTGTGGGTTCTATTTCTTCTCAAAGAAGAAACAGCCTGCTAGATATTTTCTATGTACTATGACAACTGCTTCAGACGCTGAAAACATAGAGATCCCCCTAGGACAAATTCATTTAGGATAAAGCAACTATGAAAAACTGAAAGACTGAATGATGACAGAAATCCATTGCAACATATTTTTCATTAAGGACTTCCTCCTTTAGTTTAAAAGTTACTGTCCAAAATACAGAGGTAAATAACAAAATATCATACTTACAAACACCTGAGTCAGCTTTCTTCTTGAAAAATATTTCTCCAAAGAACACTCCTGAAATGGGCTAGATTAAGCTGGAGAGAATAAAGCTGAATAGATGATTAAGTTTTCTGTTAAATAGACATTTTTGCCATTTATTTTTGCATCTTAGTTGTCCTCGTGAGAGTGCTCTTGTACTGTTTTTCTATTCTGTCACAAGTTCTAGTAGAGTTAATTAATCAAAACTCACAGTGGTAGTCAAATTTTGCTGCAGAATGTTAATTTTATATATATGTATACTCATGGCCAAACACATTTTTTAGGAATGATAACAAGCTATCACAAAGTAATAAGTATATGTTTCTTTTATATGCCTCTTGTCTAATAAACTTTTTTTTTTTTGAGATGGAGTCTTGCTCTGTCACCCAGACTGGAGTGCAGTGGCATGATCGCGGCTCACTGCCACCTCCACCTCCCAGGTTCAAGTGATACTCATGCCTCAGCCTCCCGAGTAGCTGGGATTACAGGCATCCATCATCGCACTGGGCTAATTTTTGTATTTTTAGTAGAGATAGGGTTTCACAATGTTGACTAAGCTAGTCTTGAACTCCGTTGATCCTCCTGCCTTGACGTCCCAAAGTGCTGGGATTACAGGTGTGAGCCACCACACCTGGCTTCCTAATAAACTTTAGATCTTTTTGACACTTAGTTCCAGATATTATTTATTCTTTCATTTATTTATTTATTATTTGTTGAGTACAAATTTGCTAGTAGCTGAGAGCAAGAAAGGAAATTCTAAATAAAACAGATGCCAATCCTTACTTCAAGAATCTTAGGATCTGAGTAGGGATGACAAAACATGTATAAAATGGATACTGTAATTTGGAGTATAAATAAGAGAAATTCTAATGAAGTGTAAAGGAATAAAGACTGCAGATTTTACTTCCAGCTAAAAGAAGCCATAAGTTTCATGGAAAAGGTCGCATTTAAACTGGGTTCTAAAGGTAGGTAGGAATTGAAGAGGTAAATGTGACAGAAGGATAACATTGAAGGAAGGAGGAGGAAAAATAATATATGGGTCCCTTTTTTGACGAAATGTCTAAAATAAACAAAAAGAGCACGTTACAACTTTTATGGTAATTAACCATTGGCAAAGGAGAAACTAACAAAAATGTTCTCTGAAACTCTAACTTTTTAAAATAAAGACATAATAATGTGCTTATACGCAACATTAGAAGTCTTAGCCAACACAATAAGCCAAGAAAAAATAACCTGAATAAGAATTTAAAAAGAAAAAGGAAGTCATCATTCTTCATGCATGTTATGATTTTTATCATAAAAATCAAAAGTAACTAAATACCAGCATATAAAAATAAATAATATCCTTTATAACAGCAAAAACTAAAGCATAGGAGTAATAGGAGTTGGAGTAGTGCTAATAGCTCAAATGTACTAAGTGGTATAGTGTAGGCATTTGTTATCTCAATTACTCTTTACAACAACCCCATTGAATGACTGCTATTATTGCTCCCAACATAGAGTTAAATCAACTGAGACTCATCTAGAAAGTGGTGGAGGCAAAATTTGAACTCAGGCACTGGATCCAGAACCCAAATTTTTTTATTGATACCTAATAATTGGACATGTTTACGGGGTACATGTGATATTTTGATACATTTGTACAATGGTAATAATAAAATCAGGGTAATTAGGATATCCATCATCTAAAACATTTATTATTTCTTTGTGTTAGAAATATCTAAATCTCCTCTTCTAACTATTTTGAAATATACAATAAGTTATTGTTTACTACAGACACCTCACTGTGCTACCAAATGCTAGAATTTATTTCATCTATCTAATTATATTTTTGTACCCTTTAACCAACCTGTCTTCATTTCCTCCTCCTTATCCTTCCCAATCTCTGGTAACCATCATTCTACTCTTTACATCCATGGGATCAACTTTTTTAGCTCTCACATATGAGTGAGAACATGTGGTATTTGTCTCTATGTGACTGGCTTACTTCACTTAATATAATAACTTCCAGTTCCATCCATATTGCTGCAGATGACAGGATTCCCTCCTTTTTTGTGGCTAAATAATATCCCAGAATCTCTGTGTGTATGTGTATGTGCCTGTGAACACTTAGGTTTATTTTATAACTTAGCTATTGTGAATACTGCTGCAATAAACATGGGAGTGCAGCTATCTCTTTGACATACTAATTTTCTTTCTTTAAGATATATACGCTGCAGAGGGGTAGCTGGGTCATGTGGTAAATCTATGTTTAGTTTTTTTGAGGAACCTCCTTACTGTTCTCCATAGTGACTGTACTAATTTACGGTGTACAAACACAGAACCCAGACTTCTTAAGACTTGTCTATTCTAGAGCATGGAAGAAATGTCACTTTATCATGCATAACAATCCAGAAGAATCAATAAGGTTGTTAGAAATAAAGTTAAGAATGAGGTCTTCATGGAGAAAATTAATAAAATTTAATGAAGGACATTAAAAAGTCTTTAAAACCTGGAGACACATACAGTGTTCAGGTTGGAAACACTTAATAGCATAAAGATGCCATTTTTCTCTATAATTTGTGTATATTTTCAATGCAAGTCCAGTCAAAATATTAACAAGTTTTACTTTAATAAGCTCATTCAAAAATTCATATGAAAGAGCCAAGAATGGCCAATACAAAAATGTAGGACTTGTTTTAGCACACATTGAGGCATAATATAATAATGCGATAATTAAAATGATGTGGCATTTATGCACAAATGATTTTATAAATCAGTGAAACAGAACTGAGAGGCCATAAACAAACTCACATGTATGTGAGAATTTTGCATGTGACATTACAATGCAATGAATAAAGAATGTTTTTTTTTTATTATTATACTTTAAGTTCTAGGGCACATGTGCACAATGTGCAGGTTTGTTACATATGTATACATGTGCCATGTTGGTGTGCTGTACCCGTTAACTCGTCATTTACATTAACTATATCTCCTAATGCTGTCCCTCCCCCCTCCCCCACCCCGCAACAGGCCCCCGTATGTGATATTCCCTTTCCTGTGTCCAAGTGTTCCCACTGTTCAATTCCCACCTATGAGTGAGAACATGTGGTGTTTGGTTTTCTGTTCTTGTGATAGTTTGCTGAGAATGATGGTTTCCAGCTGCATCCATGTCCCTACAAAGGACATGAACTCATCCTTTTTTATGGCTGCATAGTATTCCATGGTGTATATGCGCCACATTTTCTTAATCCAGTCTGTCACTGATGGACATTTGAAGAATGTTATACTCAAGGAAAAAGACCAGGAAAATTAGTTATCCTTTTCAGACAAAATAAAATAAGATCTCTAACACACTCCATATACCAAAGTATATTCCAGCTGAATTAGACTTAAATGAGAAAAGAAGAAAATATAGTGAAAATTTGTGTGACTTCCTGGTATGCAAAGGTTATTTAAATAAAACAATAGTATCTCCTATCAGAGAAAGATCTAAATTTATCTTCTTAAAAGCTAAAATGAGTCCCACACCACTGGGGTGAGCACCCACAGAAGCATCACAGCCCTATTCTCACTATGAAATTCCCCCAGCCAATACACATGCATCCTGCCATGCTGTCGCAGCTGCTGGCACATGCAAGTAAGCATGGGTCCCACTGCCACTACCCCAACAAAATGCTTTAGCCAGCACCACCCATTTGAATGCTATGGCCAGCAGACCAGGAACATCTTGGCCCCTCCAATGCAGCAGATTCCCAATCTCAAGAGGCCAGAAAACAAAAACTGAGAGACCAGTACCAGGCTTTCAGAGATACAGCATGCAGCCTGGAAACGCTGAACTGATCCTTGACCCCCTAATATCTTTCAGAAATGTAGTCAATTGACAGAATTCACCTTATACCACACTCAAACCCCCAAGGGCATCAGAGAAAATAATGAAAGTGCAAAAACCCATTTAAAGGATAGCAACTTCAACGATTGAAGGACCTTCAGCCTACACAGAAAAGAAATAACCAGCACAAGAACTCTGGCAACTCAAAAAACAAGAGTGTCTTTTCACCTTCAAACTACCACACTAGTTTCCCGGCAATGGCTCTTAACCAAGCTGGAATGGCTGAAGTGACAGAAATGTAACTCAGAATATGGATAGGGATGAAGATCATCGACATTCAGGAGAAAGTTGAAACCCAATCCAAGGAACTTCAGAAACACAATAAAATGATACGGGAGATGAAAGATAAAGTGACCATTTTAAGAAAGAACAAAACTGACATGATGATAGAGCTGAAAAACTCACCTCAAGAATTTCGTAACAAAATTGCAAGTATTAATGCAGAATCAACCAGGCTGAGGATAGAATCTCAGAGCTCAAAGACCAGTTCTCCAAAATAACTCAGTCAAACAAACATAAAGAGAAAAGAATAAACGAGAATGAACAAAGTCTCCAAGAAATGTAGGATTATGTGAAAAGACCAAATTTAGGATTCCCTGGCATTCCTGAAAGGAGATAAAGCAATCTTGGAAGGAGAGAAAGCAAGCAACTTGAAAAACATATTTCAGAATGTCATCCATGAAAATTTCCCCAACCTCACTAGAGAGGCCAACATTTAAATTCAGGAAATGCAGAGAACCCCTGAAAGATACTATAAAAGATGACCATCCACAAGGCACATAGTCATCAGATACTCCAAAGCTGAAATAGAAGGAAAGATGTTAAAGGTAGGTAGAGAAAAGGGGAAGTTCACCTACGAATGGAATCCCATCAGGCTAACAGCAAACCTTTCAGCAGAAGCTCTACAAGCCAAAAAAGATTGGGGGCTTACATTCAGCATTCTTAAATAAATGAAATGCCAGCCTGGGCATGGTGACTCATGCCTATAATCCAGCACTTTGGGAACGTGAGGCAGGAAGATCACTTGAGGCGATGAGTTCAAGAATAACCTGGCCAACATAGTGAAACCCCCGTCTCTACAGAAAATACAAAAAATTAGCTGGGCATGGTGGTGCACATCTGTAATCCCAGCTACTCAGGAAACTGAGGCATAAAAATTGCTTGAACCCAGGAGGTGGAGGTTGCAGTGAGCCATGATTGTGCCACTGTACTCTAGCGCCTGGGAAACACAGCAAGACACTGTCTCAAAAAGAAAAAAGGGAAAGAAAAGAAATGCCAACCAAGATTTTCATATCCAACCAAACTAAGCTTCGTAAGTGAAGGAAAAATAAGACCCTTTTTAGACAAGCAAATGGTAAGGGAATTTGTTACCACCAGACCTGCCTTACAAGAGGCCCTTAAGAAAGTTCTAAATGTGGAAAGGAAACACCATTACCAGCCAACATAAAATCTCACACAAGTACACAGACCAGTGACACCACATACCAACCACACTATCTTGTCTGTATATTAACTAGCTAACAACAAAATGACAGGATTAAATCTGCATATGTCAATATTAATCTTTACGGTAAACAGGTTAAATGGCTTAATTAAAAGGCACAGAGTGGTAAATTGGATAAAGAAGCAAGACACTAATTTATCCTGTCTTTTAGAGACCCATCTTATATGCAGTGATACTCACAGGCTCAAAATAAAGGGATGGAGAAAAATATACCAAGCAAACAGAAAACAGAAAAAAGCAGGAGTTGCTATTCTAATTTCAGACAAAACAGACTTTAAACAAACAATGATTTTTAAAAAGGGACAAAGAACGGCATTACATAATGATAAAAGATGCAATTCAAAGAGAAAACCCAACTACCCTAAATATTTATGCACCCAACACTGGAGCACTCAGATTCATAAAGCAAGTCCTTAGAGATCTATGAAAGAAACTTAGATAACCACACAATAATAGTGGGAAACTTCAACACTTCACTGACAGTATTAGATCATTAAGGCAGGAAATAAGAAAAATATTCAAGACCAGAAACCAATACTTGACCAAATGGATCTAACAAACATTCTTAAAAATCTCCACCACAAAACAACAGAATAGACATCCTTATCTGCATATAACACATACTCTAAAATTGGCCACACAATTGAACATAAAACAATCCTCATAAATTTTAAAAAAATCATACCAAACACACTCTGAGACCATACTGCAATATAAAAAAAGAAATTAATACTATGAATGCCACTCAAAACCATACAATTACAAGGAAATCAAACAACCTGCTCCTGATTAACTTTAGGATAAAAAATAGAATTATAGGAGAAATCAAGAAATTCTTTCAAACTAATGAGAACAAAAATATAACATATTAGAATTTCTGGGACACAGCTAAAAGAGTATTAAGAAGGAAGTTTATAGTGCTAAATGTCCTCATCAAAAAGTTAGAAAGATCCCAAATTAACAACTTAACATCACACTTACAAGAACTAGAGCAAGCTTGTCCAACCCACAGCCTGTGGGCTGCATGCAGCCCAGGATGGCTTTGAATGCAGCCCAACACAAATTCATAAACTTCCTTAAAACATTCTGATATTTTTTTGCAAATTTTTTAGCTCATCAGCTACTGTTAGTGTTAATGTATTTTATGTGTGGCCCAAGACAATTCTTCTTCCAATATGGCCCAGGGCAGTCAAAAGATTGGACACCCCCGAGCTAGAGAAACAAGCAAAACAATCCCAAAGCTAACAGAAAATGAAAAATAACCAAAATCAGAGCTGAAATTAAGGAAATTGAAATGTGAAAAACCATACAAAAGATCAATTAATCCAGGAGTTTCATTTTAAAAGAATAAATAAGATTGATAGACTGCTAGCTAGACTAATAAAAAAGAGAAGATCTAAATAAACACAATGAGAAATGACAAAGGAGACATTACCATCTACTGCACAGAAATACAAAAAAAAAAAAAATCAGAGACTACTACAAACACCTCCATGCACACAAACTACAAAACCAAGAATAAATGAATAAATTCCTGGAAACATACAGCCTACCAAGATTAAACCAGGAGGAAATTAAATCCCTGACCAGAACAATACGTGTTCCAAAATTGAATCAGTAATAAAAAGACTACCAACCAGAAAAAGCCCAGGACCAGAAAAATTCAAATTCTGCCAGTTGTATAAAGAATAGTTGGTACCATTCCTACTGAAACTATTCCAAAAAATAGAGGAGGAGGGCTTCCTCCCTAAGTCATTCTATGAGGCCAGCATCATCCTGATACCAAAACCTGACAGAGACACAACAAAAAAATAAAACTTCAGGCCAATATCCTTGATAAACATTGATGCAAAAATGCCCAATGAAATGCTATCAAACCTAATCCAGCAGCATATCAAAAAGTTAATACACCACAATCAAGGAGGCTTTATCGCTCAGAGGCAAGATTTATTCAACACATGCAAATAAATAAATGTGTTTCATCACATCAATAGATCTAAAAACAAAAACCATATGATCATCTCAATAAATGCAGAAGATACTTTCAATAAAACTAAACATCCCTTCATGTTAAATACCCTCAACTAAGCATCAAAGGAACATACCTCAAGATAATTAGAGCCTTTTATGACAAATCAACAGCCAACATCATACTGAATGGGTAAAGCTGGAAGCATTGCCCTTGAGAACTGCAACAAGACAAGGATGTCCACTCTCACCACTCATATTCAAAATGGTACTGGAAGTCCTACCCAGAGTAATCAGACAAGAAAAAGAAATAGAAGGCATTCAAATAGGAAGAGAGGAAGTCGAACTATCCCTCTCCCCAGACTTATTGTTGATTTATTGACATATTGATTCTATACATAGAAAATCTCATGGTCTCTGCCCAAAAGCTCCTACATTGATAAACAACTTCAGTAAAGTTTCAGGATACAAAACCAATGTACAAAAGTCAGTAGCATTTCTATACATCAATGTCTAAGCTGAAAGCCAAATCAAGAATGCAATCCCATTCTCAATAGCCACAAGAAGAGTAAAATACCTAGGAATACAGCTAACTACAAAGGTAAAACGTGTCTACAATAATAATTACAAAACACTGTTCAAAGAAATCAGAGATGACACAAATAAATGGAAAAACATTTGATGCTCTTTGATAGGAGAATGAATATTGTTAAAATGGCCATACTACCCAAAGTAATTTATAAATGCAATGCTATTTCTATCAAACTACCAATGACATTCTTTGCAGAATTGGAAAAAAATTTTTTAATTCATTTGGAATGAAAAAAGAGCTTGAAAAGCCGAGGCAATCCTAAGCAAAAACAATAAAGCTAGAGGTATCACATTACCTGGCTTCAAACTATACAACAAGGCTACAGTAATCAAAACAGCTTAGTACTGGTACAAAAACAGACATATAGACCAATGGAAAGGAATACAGAACCCAGAAATAATACTGCACATTTACATCATGAAAAGGGAATGCTCATACACTGTTGATGGGGTTGTAAATTAGTTTAGCCACTGTGGAAAGCAGTTAGGTGATTTCTCAAAGAATTTAAAACAGAATTACTATTTGACTTAGTAATCCCATTATTGGGTATATACACAAAGGAATATTAATTGTTCTACCATAAAGACACATGCACATGTATGTTCATTGCCACACTATTCACAATAGCAAGGACACTGAATCATCCTAAATGTCCACCTATGATAAACTAGGTAAAGAAAATGTGGTACATATATACCCTAGAATACTACTCAGTCATATAAAAGAATGGGATGATGTCCTTTGCAGGAACATGGATGAAGTTGGAGGCCATTAACTTAATTGAACTAACATAGGAACAGAAAATCAAAGACCACATATTTTTACTTATAAGTGGGAGGTAAACATTGACTGTACATGGACACAAAGAAGGGAACAACAGACTTGGGCCTACTTGAGAGTCGGGGGTAAGAGGAAGATGAGGATCAAAAAACTGTCTATCAGGTACTATGCTTATTACCTTAGTGATGAAATAATCTGTACAACAAACCCCCATGACATGCAATTTGCCTATACAAATCTTCGTGTTTTCTTGAACCTAAAAGTAAAAAAAAAAAAAAAAATTAAAGTACCTGTACAATAAAGGCACTATGGGTATTTACAGACAAAGCATATTGGAAGTGATTACTGGCAATGCATATAACTCATTGTTTTGTTTTGGGTTTTTTTTGGTACAAAATTGGACAAAGGATATGAAATAGCAATTAACAATAAAACATACAAACGAACAAACCTCACAGGGAAAATAAATCTTTATTAGTTTGCTCACTCTCACTAGAAATCAGGGAAATGCAAATGTAAGGAAAAATAATAATGAGATACTATTATATATACTTTAAGTTCACCAAATGTGGAAGGACACAAAAGGTCAATGCCTTTTATTTTATTTTATTTTATTTTGTTTTATTTTATTTTATTTTTTGAGACAAGGTCTCACTTTGTTGCCCAGGCTGAAGTGCAGTGGCATTATTATGACTCACTGCAGCCTGAACTTACCTGGGCTCAGGTGATCCTCCCATCTGAGTCTCCCAAGTAGCTAGGACTACAGAAGTGCACCACCATGTCCAGATAATTTTTGTATTTTTTCGGAGAGACAATGTTTCACCATGTTGCCCAGGCTGGTCTCAAACTCCTACCTCAAGCAATCTGCCTGCCCTGGACTTCCAAAATTTTGGGATTACAGGTGTGAGCCATGGTGCCCAACCATTGGACTCTTTGTGTCTAATGCCATTTATGTACATTTTTAAGCATGGAAAACAACATACTCTTTTATTTATAGATTACATCTTAAAATGTAAAAAAAAAAAAAAAAAAAGAAAAAGAAGAAAGTAAACACACCAGTATCAGAACAGTGATTGCCTTTGGAGAGGAAGAGAGGTGAAGAGGATGAAAAAAAAGTGAGAAAAAAAAGGAATTTTAACTATTTTTTAAAATGATTTGTAGCAAATATGACCAAATGCCAACATCCGTTACAGCTATGTGTTTGCTACATACATATTTGTTATTTTATTTACATACTGCTATGTATCTTTGAAAAACTTTTAAATTTTATTAAATGTTCACTGATGAATATCCAAAACTACTATATTTTCACAGATTTTTCTTATCTTCTGATTATTAAACTGAATGTACTTACAGGTCTTTCAATCCAGGGACATGAATAATGAAATTCAATGCGTACCCTTACGGGTTAATAATGAAATTCAGTGCCTACCCTTAGAAGTTTATACTGTGGCTGGAGAGCTATATATGTTAAAAAAAAGAAATCAATTAGGCGGTGGGAAGTTTCTACAGGTAATAAAAACAGAAACAAATTTAACTTAGCAGTTAGCTTCATGTTGATTTCTTATATCTTTTCTCTACTTGCTTATCTAAATTTCTTAAAGGAGTTGTATTTATCTATTATCTCTCTTCTCTCACTAACCCCATAATTTTCAATACTCTCTACTTCTTATTGCATCTATAGCAGGTCTATTACCATTGGCCATTAAAGATATCCACATTATTTTTCTGCACTCACATTTTTGTTTGACTGGGCCAAACCAGACTTACTAGGAGTAAGACAGATGATTTGCAAAACAGTGAGTCATTTCCATGTGTATGAGTAATAAGGGATTGCTTTTTATAATTTAACAGAAAGCTGCATTTTCCAAGTATAATAATAAATGATAGCTACCATACTTCAAAGCACCCCTACAGTTATTCATTGATCATTCCTTTTTGGAGTAAGCTCAAAGTGAAGACAAATGTTTTTAAAGGCAACTGAATATGCATTTATAGCACACATATAATTATAACTGGAGAAGGAGAGAAATAAATTATTTGAAAGAATTTTTTAAATACTTTATTTTTCTAAGTAAGTATGAGTAGGTGTTTTGTAAAAATAAAGAACTCCTGAAAAAAATGTTGGAAAAAAAAGAAAGATTAAAAAAAAAAACCAGATAATTGATGAAGTTCATCTAAGAACAGCAAACAATTTTGGATATAGATGTGACATTTGTTATAAATTTTAGGGTCTGAATAAATGCACCTCTTTTATGGTGGCCCATAAAATTGCTTCTCAGAGAAACAAATTTATTTTTTGAAAATATGCTATTATGGAACAAGACACATAAAAGTGCCTCTTGTTGTTATTGTTCTTGACAATATCTTAATAACCAGTAGCTATCTCAGTATAGATTAAATCTATTAGATTGAAATTTAGAGCATGTTTATTACAGAGTTTAGTTTTCAATTTTAAAACATTTGTGTATCCCATAAATATATATAGCTACTATGTACCCACAAAAATAAGACTAAAATAAAATGAAAACATATTGATATTTACAAACTATTCATCTGATAAGGGATTAATAACCAGAATATATAAGGAGCTCAAAGATCTCAATAGGAAAATATCTAATAATCCAATTTTAAAATGGGCAAAACATCTGAAGAGACATTTCTCAAAAGAAGACATACAAATGGCCAAAAGATATATGAAAAAAAATGCTCAAATGATCATTAACCCTCAGAGAAATGCAAATTGAAACTGCAATGAGTTATCATCACACCCCAGTTACAGTGGTTTGCATCAAAAAGGCACGCTGTCGCAAATGCTGACAAGGATGTGGAGGAAGGGGAACCCTTGTGTACTGTCGGTGAGAATGTTAATTAGTACAGCCACCATGGAGAGCGATGTGGTGGTTCCTCAAAAATACTAAAAATAGAATTACCATAGGATTCAGCAATTCCACAGCTAGGTATATATCCAAAAGAAAGGAAATCAGAATCATGTTTATTGCAGCAGTGTTCACAATAGCCAAGATTTGGAATCAACCTAAGTGTTCATCAACAGATGCATGGAAAAAGAAAATGTGATACATGTACACAGTAGAGTATTATTCAGCCATAAAAAGGAATGAGATCCTGTCATATGCAATGATATGGATGGGACAGGAGGTCATTATGGTAAGTGAAATAAGACAGCACAAAAAAGACAAATTTCACATGCTTTCACTCATTTGTGGGAGCTAAAAATTAAAACAATTGAACTCACGACAACAGAGAGTAGAATGATAGTTGATACCCATCCCAGAGGCTAGGAAGTGTAGTTTGGAGGGAGGGATGGTTAATGTGTACAAAAACGTAGTTAGATAGATTAAATATCGTCTCATATTTCGTAGCACAACAGGGTGATTATAGTCAACAATAATCTACTGTATATTTTAAAATAACTGAAGGAGTGGAATTGGAATGTTCTTAACATGAAGAAATGATAACTGTTTGAGTCAATGGATACCCCATTTACCCTGAAGTGGGTATTACACATTGTATGCTTGTATCAAAACTCACATGTATTCCATAAATGTATTTACTGTGTACCCATAAAAAATATAAATTAAAAAAATTAAAACATATTAATGTTTCTAGAGTGAAAGAGAATATTTTAAACTACATAAACAGCAGCATAGAATTCATATCTGGCTTTTGGTAAGAAATTACCATTACTGAAATTTCTCTATAACTGTATTTATTGTGGTATAAAAGTTACTTCAAAAACTAAGGTAGAAAGGTATTTTAAAAATGAACTTAGAAGTTGATTCCTAATGTTTCAATTTCTCAAATTAAAAGAAACTTTCAAATATTGAAAAGAAAATATATAGTACACCAATATTCACAAAGATGTGAATATTATTACAACCCTTTATCCCATTTTATGTTGTACTGTGTTACAAAAGCAACAAATGGGACTTTCTTATGCTGGAAAGACAAAGATTTTTGCGACAGGTCCTCTCCCCAGGACTCTGGCACAAGTCTCAGCGTGTAGGGAAGAGGTGACAGGATGACTGGGCCTGAGGACCAAATGAGTAAAAAGTATACGCTATCTTCAAAACTACACTTTGAAATCTCAACCAACCACTCTCCTTAGATGGACCTCACACTCCCTTTCCATGATACATTGTAATTCTTTAGGAAAAAAAAATAGTGAACTTGCCTTTCTGAAAGTTATAGCTGGCCAAATACAATTGAATTTAACGGAATTTTTGCTGTGTATTTGTAAAGGAGATAAGATATTGTAGAGAGAGGTATAGAACTCAGGCTGGAGTAAAAGTGGATAAAATATTTGAATACAAAATGTTAAAATCACTCATGTTTCTAAGATATGCAAAATTAAGGAAGTACATCAATTTCAGGTTTTTTTCCTAGTGAAAACATATATAATTTCTATGAGTTTTCTATAGTATTTTTCTTCCTATGTGTCTGATTTCAAACTGAAAAGACACTACTTGGCAAAATAGTTAAAAATCTGCATAATAAGTATGCTCATTAAATAAATATTTAAGGAAAAACGGTAACAATTTTTATAAGGAAAAAGTGCCTACTATTTTACATTAAGCAGTAATTAAGTAGAAATTAAGTAGAATTTTGGACAAAAAAAATTATTAAGATTTTTATAAAGATATTCTGTTTTCCCATCAACATTTCTCTTGGGATTTTTATTGTTTAACTGGGTGATGATGGAATTTGATCATCATCAATTCCATAATACAGCGTTTCTTAACTATGGCATTATTAAAACTTTTGCCTGTATAATTGTTTCTTGTCTTAGAATCCACTCTTTTTCATGACTTTTTTTTTGTCTAAATCTCAGTAGCAAAAAATAGATGGAAAAGTTAATGCCTAATTATAGTGAATTCTTACAGTTTTATGTTGTCTTGGCATCCACTTTCACTGTAAGTTGGACTTTCTCATAACAGAAGCAGGGCTCAGTCACTCTTGACACAGTTTTCAATTCCATACCTCCTCCCAGTTTCTCAATGTGTTTGATGCAGATATCTGCCTTATACAACTTCTTCTTGGTGATCACCTGGCTTTGAAACAACTACATGCAGCCTACATGACTGGCCCCGCTGATTCTCACACCCTGCATGGGCTACGCAGATATGCCATAGAGGCAACTTTTCAGTCACGGCGGGCAGAACCTCCTGAAACTTGTACCTGCTTGTTTCAAACCCATCAATTAAAACTCCCTGTGGAAAACCTGTTTGGATAATGCCCTGGACCCAATAAAGGTGTAGGCCCATGGGTTTCTCTGTCTCTCCACACACTCCCTAATCTCTCTCTCTCTCTCTCTCTCTCTCTCTCTCTCTCTCTCTCTCGTGTGTGTGTGTGTGTGTGTGTGTGTGTGTGTGTCTTCCAAGTGTGCTGTGTGTCCCCCAGGATCTGTAAATAATGAAATCTTAATTTCCATCTTGTGTCTCTCCTAATCATTGAAGGTGCACTTTTCATTGTAAAGATTCGAAATTAAAACACTAGTGAGCTCGCGTAAGAGTAGAGTAAGGAAACAAGCGTCCTGTGCATTGTAGAATGTTTAGTAGCAACCCTGGCCTCTTCCCCTGATGCCAGTAGCACCACCCCCAATGCCTCCACTCCACCCAGTATTGTGAAAACCAAAAATGTTTCCAAATATTGCCAAATGTCCACTGAGAGGCAAAAATCACTGATGCAATGTTTCATCAAGGATATAGAAGTAACAGATACTTGTCTGCCCGTCATGTACAAAGTTATGAGTTATGAGCTATCAAATTGTTAAAATATAGTGTTTGGTTTTAAGAAAGGTATAATGTACTTAGAGATGCCAGTTATACTTGTATGGATTATCTAAACAGTAGAAGACCATAAATACAAATATAAAACTACCCATATGTCACGTATATGTACGTATGTATATATTTGTGTATGTATATATATGTATACATATACATATGTGAATGATTACTCAGTGAATTTCTAAGACAGTCCCAGTTCTCCAAGTCCAAAGATGAAAGGACTTGTAGGGGAAGAATTAGTAAATAGTATTATTTATGGAATAGTACAATATTCGCTTCATCTTCAAGGTTGTGTTTAGAGAGAAAAGACTGAGTATGAATCATTTGGCCCACCTCTGCAGAGGCTTAGGTAATAAAATTCTGGAAAGTAAAATTTTTAAAAACAGGAAAACAAATGGGGAAGGAATTTTTCTCTTTCCATTTTTAAAAAGAATTTATTCATAATTATATTTGAAAACTAAGAATATTTTTCTATTGACATTCATTCATCCTTCATATTTTAATCACATAATTTTTAAGGAGTCTGATATCCTATTTTGTATTCTAAAAAAGCTTTCAGTTTAGCAAAAAGCTGAAAATCAAGCTAGCAAATCAGTGTTTTGAATAGTTATCAAAATAGAACATAGTATAAAGTCTCTGGTAGTTTGTTATTTTATCCTTACATAGATAGAATTCATATTACACATTACATATACCAATTATTAATCTATTTTGGGATTTTAAAAATTTCTTTAACTTTCTGAACGTTGTTGTTCTTATAATAAATAATTAACAATAAACATCCTAAACAAAATTAATTATACTACAAAAGAAAGATTCTTCATTATTTGGTCTTAATTGCTACCACTTATTGAACCCTTACAGACTACGTACTATACTAAAGACTTTTCATCAGCCGGGCGCAGGGCTCATGCCTGCAATCCCAGCACTTTGGGAGGCCGAGGTGGGTGATTCATGAGGTCAAGAAATCGAGACTAGCCTGGACAACAGGGTGAAACCCCGTCTCTACTAAAAATACAAAAATTAGCCGTGTGCAGTGGCGAGTGCCTGTAGTCCCAGCTACTCGGGAGGCTAAGGCAGGAGAATTACTTGAACCAGGGAGGCGGAGGTTGTAGTGAGCTGAGATCTCACCACTGCACTCCAGCCTGGCAACAGAGCAAGACTCCATCTCAAAATAAATAAATAAATTAATTAATTAAAAATACTTTTATCTTCTCCACTCTCAACTCATTCTGATAGACAACAAGTGTGAAAACATGAAATAGTTGAATAAGGTAATCATAATGTGGAATTTTCACATGAAGAAAAATTACTTTAAAACATAATAACGATTCAATATCTGAGCTTCCTTGCTGATAAATAAACTTATAAATAAGCATTTCAGAAAAAATCAAAAGTTTAGAAACAATTATCTAATAAATGGTGTCATTATAATAAATTTTAATATATTTATACTTTTTATTTTGCCTCTATCCTTTCTTACTTTATTGCATTTTCACTGAACCTCAAAATATAATACGAAGAATTTTTTAATTTGCAGATATACTAAAGCTGGCTTTCTTTTATCTATAATTATTAAGTAACTCAAAATTAAAGTATTTTTAAAAAGAAAAGAACTAAGACTAGTAACTTAATATCTTTGTCTATTTTCAATAACACACCAATGTGCATAAACCTAAACAATAGCTTATTTGAGCTTAAATCTTTAAAAGTTGGATCAACCTTTATCAAATGATGCAATGTCCATTACAGCCTATATACTGTCAACCTTCTTATTACCTGCTCAGCCTCTCAATTTTAATATGACCACAATTGCAAAAGCGGGGCAAATTATGTCTTCTCTTGCTAAATGCAAAACATATACTAAAAAAGTTCACACTATGCAATAATTTTGATCAATTTATGTAATACATTCAGGAGGAGATTGAAATATGTTGACGAGCGTTATCTGAATCTTCTAAAATTAGATTTACAGATATATGTTTATTTTGTATTTGAGTATATGCCTCCCTGTAAGCAGGGTGATAGTAAAATAACCTCAGAAGGACTAATTCACATGTAACTTCATTCATTACATGTGAAATATTTGTTACATGGGGGGCATGATAAAGAATACAAAGAAAAAATTAATATTTTGTAATATGCTGTATAATGACAGAGTGTATTACACATATTAGCATACGTTTTTCAATAAGTAATTTATCATGATTACCAATGGAATTTTTAACTTCAGAATAAGTAACTATGAGTAACTATGTTTGTAATTGTATAATCACTATTCAGTCTTAATTATTTATTAATACAATTTAAAAATAATTTTGTGTTGCCTAGCTAGTTTTCAATGCACAAAATATGTACCCACAGTGAGATTAAGAACACTTTGGGTATTTAATATTAAATACATTGACCCTTAATTATTATTTTCCTATTAGAACAAGAAAGTAGCAATGATTGGGCTAGACATATATAAAATGTTTCATGTAAAATGCTGTCTTACTGTTGCATCTTTATTCAACATCAACTTCCAGATGGGAACTATTTTTCATGGTTCATAAAGCCAAATCCAGCTGCTACATTTGGACCTACATAAGGAATTCACATTTTATTGCCTTCACAATGCTTATAAAACAATTGCTGTTGTTTTCGTTAGCCGTGGTGCAACTCACTCTTCTCCGTGCAAATGAGATATCCAAAAAGAACTTCTAATGTCTTTATAGTTGATTACTTAGCAGTCCTGTGCGTAATACGATCCTGATTTTACAACATTTTTTTAGATATTTAAACTAGCTTCAACAAAAACAATCTTCAAGGGTAACTATAGATTGAGTGAATTACCAAAAGTGTTCTTACAATTTCCTATTAAAACCCACAATGGTTATTAAATACTTCTGTAATCTTAGCTTTATTAAGAGACAGGAAGTGCACAGTTTCCTTCCCTCCTCGTTCAGCTAATCTGGCTCTTTGATGGTCATGCGTTTGGAATAACCATGGGGTTTCCACCACAGCATAGTCTTCCCACAGCTAAATGGAATTAACCCTGTCAAGCCTCAAAAAAGAAAGAAAAGAAAAGAAAAGAAAAAAAAAGGCATCTCATTGTTAGAATAGAAATATATTTGGAACTTCGAGTGAATAGCAGTTATATTAAAATACAGCAATTTGTGCTTAGGACATTTTCGGTAGGGCCACCAAAAAAAAAAAAAAATCAATTTCAGAAAATGGGAATAACTCGGCTTGCAAAATTACCCATCGTCATTCTTTTTTGCTATCTATAGATGTCAAACTTTTGGCGTCTTCTCAATTGTATTTATTAACTTACTTTTTAGATTCTGAATTAACATCTGCTACTCTGTTTTTGCCAAAAGACCTAAAATCCTAGGAAAAAAAATATAGAGATAGATGGAAAAGTTAGTACCTAGTGAGTTAATGTAAGAGTATGACAAGGAGGCAAGTTTTCTATGAATTGGGAAGCACAGACTATAGTAAACCACCGGATAATCCCTGTCCTGCTGAGCGGTTGCCCTAGAGGTCTGATACAGCGCCAAAGCCTCTTACGCATACTGAGACAAAGCTTATTTCAAGCAGAATTCAGCTCCTAAAGCCACCATACTGCTCCCTGACAACCTCCAGTTGCACTGACTCCATATTTGTGTTTCCCGCTGTTTATATTTACTTGTTCCCAAAGCCGTGATAGCTACAAAAACAAATACTTGTTATGCAGTGCTTTGTATCAATACAGGTAAAGTGCTCTGCTCCCTTTTTCACTTGTACATAGTTTGTGCAAATAGGTTTTTAATATATTCTGAGATTAATTTGGTAATTATAAGCCAGTTTAGAAACACACTTTAAACAACAGGTCATATAGTCACCATTTCTGTTCCAGAATAATTCTCAGTTTTTGACCCTTGAGCAAAGATGAGCAAATGTGTATTCAAAAAGAAATTCATTTGAATCGTCTACTTCTTTTGCATTGTCAGGTCCCAACTGATATTCTGTTTGGATTTTTACAGCAATCTTTTCAGCCTTTGGCAAGGGATTGTGCTTATTTATCTGATTTAAATTTTTGAATCAAGCTTTTAGGATATATTTTTAAATTGGACAAAATAGAATAGAATAGGTGATTTCAGGAAGGTATTTTTATTTTAAGTCAATTATGTTTGTTCTTCATAAAAATAGGATTATGCCTATTGTGGCTGCATAAATACATAGCCTGTAGAAGTGTTTGTAGTTTCCCTGGTACAAGAATGTCACCTAAATCCTCTAATGTAATCTGACAGAGGTAACAGAGTACCTTTTTATAAAACGAAAGCAAATAAAGAAGATTAACTTAAATGTAATCATATGTAAAATTTAAAAATGGACTTTAAGCTTTTTATTATTCAATACTATTATAAGCACTAAGAACACTGGGTGGTGAATGTATTTCATATTAACTCTGTACACAAAAAACTTCGGAAAACAAAAAGAAAATAATATTCTGGCTATTAAACTAAGATATAGATTTCTTTACGGCTCACATTTTTACCTCTTCTGTAATTAGACTATTTTAAATTAGAAAATATATATTTGGACATTTCTTAAACAGAAGATATTATGTCAAAATGTTAAATTATTCCAAGTACATCATGGATTATGCTTTGACAATCTAATTGGTTATCAAAATAAAAAAGCTTCATCTTTTTATTTATTTTTCCCCTTTATTTAAGGAGTTACTCAAATCTAGAGAAAGTTGACACAAATTTTAAAATTTTACCATGTTCCTTTCTAGAAGTGAATATTCAGTCCTGGAGACTAAAAATGGGAAAAAAAAAGTTAATATAACAATCTTATAATTCACATTTTTACTCTTGATTGCACTAGTAAACAAGCAGCTTATTTTTGGACAATGTTTTCTAACCTATCAGAAACTGCCTCATTTCTAGTTTTGTAACAGTCTCAAATATCAAAAGAAAAGAAACTATTGAGGAGAGAGAGAGATAAGTGTAAAATTTATAGCCCAACAGAATGTCAAAATGTAAATAGATGGGGGATTGTATGCTATCCCCTTCAATTTAGCTTACAGTTTTAATCAACATATTTGGCAACTACTTGTTTTATTTATATAATTAGTGTTTGTTGATACCTGAAAGATTATACCAACCAGGAGAAATTCTAAATCACAGTTTTAGTAGTTTTCTTCTTAAACATTTTAAGGCAAAAGTGAAAGTTTTGCTAATATCCTTTTAAATAGAAATGACAATCAGTCGGGGCACAAGGATAAAAAAGTAAGACAGCTAGGTTGGCTAATAGGAGATTAGAAAGTGATCCCATACTTCTAGAATGAGACTCAGAAAAAATGATTTTAAAAACCCACTACACAATTGTTATTCTTCCTGAAATTATTTGCAGTTTTATTGTATAATGTCGTGAACATACATAACACAATACCCTTGAATTTTCTATACTCATCATTGAGTGCCAAAGGGAGGAAATATTATAGGAAAGGATTAGATCAATAATTCTCAACGCGGGGTGGTTTTTCCCCCATCAGGAGATATTCATCAAAGTCTGGAGAGCTTTTTGATTGTTAGAAGTTGGGGGTGAGGTACTACTGGCATCTTGGGGTACAGGCTAGGGATACGGCTAAACACTACAGTGCACAGGATAGTCCTTCACAACAAAGAATTATCTGGTCCAAAATGACAGTAGCATCAATGTTGAAAAACAAAAACAATAAAAAACAAAAACATAATTCTCTACTGAGATTTTCTTTTTCTATTGTTTCCCTTCTTCCTGGGACATGATTAATAGAACACATGATAATAATTATCACTTATTACAGACTCAATTGTATTGATATCTCTAATTCTGTCTCTAAAATTGTATTTCAAAGTTCCAAGACAGTTCTTGTGGAAACTGACTTTCATTTGGAGTGTCTTCTCTTTGTCTTTATGTTTTAAATCCCAGATGCCCATAAAAAAAGATGATTTCACATGGATAAAGTTGGAAACCATCATTCTCAGCAAACTAACACAAGAACAGAAAACCAAACACCGCATGTTCTCACTCATAAGTGGGAGTTGAACAATGAGAACACATGGACACAGGGAGGTGAACATCACACGCCGGGGCCTGTCGGTGGGTGGGAGGCTAGGGGAGGGATAGCATTAGGAGAAATACCTAATGTAGATGACGAGTTGATGAGTGCAGCAAATCACCATGGCACGTGTATACCTATGTAACAAACCTGCACATGTACCCCAGAGCTTAAAGTATAATAAAACTTAAAAAAAAAAATTCCAGGTGCCACTTTGGTCTAGTTCTCCATTCTCAAGATCAGATATTCTCAGAGGCAAGCCCAGCATTTTTCTGAACCTAGCATATAGGATAACTTACACTTTTAAAATGCTAGAAGGAAGAAAGAGAAAAGCCAGGAGCCACAATATTTCATTATTATAAATTGCATTGTAAGGTAGCTATACAAGAATGTCCCTAATGGAATTGATCAAACAGGGTGAATATGTGGTGGAAAATTCTAAACTCGTATGTCATCTTAGAATTTGTATGAATTTTGTTTTCCCTAATTTAAGAAAATGAAGACAAGAAAATATAATCATCTTTCATCCCAGTATTTTCCAAAATATATTCCTTAAAATAACTTCTTAAGAAAATGATTTGATGATCAAATATTAGAAAACACAGCAAACATATTGCCAACATCCTTAAAGATTCTCAATACACTTTGGTATAGTAAAGATTCTGAGAAATGCTGCAATGAAAGCCTCATTTATTTATTTTTTTTATTAATCTAGTGTTTCTCCAACTTGACCCAAGAAATACTGTATAGTGCTTGATTTTATTATCTTCATTGCAACTGCTAACATCTGGGAAGTACTATATCAGAAAAACTCAGTTTTTCTAATATACAATAAAACTATTCTCTTTCATCCCATCTTAAAGAGCATATGAGCTTCCATATTTTACATATATCATAAAACACAATTTTTTTTACTTAAGATAATAAAGAATGTCCCTGAATGCTCAGATTCCAACTAGCTAGTGCTACATGCACTAGTTATGGAAGATCTTAGGGAAATTAACTCCATCAGCTAATGCAAAATACTCTTCAATTAAAAACACTTCCAGTCAAAGTGAAATTCTCTAAAGCCATCACGTCTTGTTTTCACTTAAGACTGTCCGAGGAACACATAAATCTAAGTGATAAAAATTACTTCGCTCAGTTAATACTCGTGTAATTTAAATGATTTTATTATGTATACATACAGAACTTATAAATCATATATTCAGAACTTATAAATCATACATTCATAATTATTTTCCTCTTCATTTTATTTTTAAAATTAATCTCATTTATCACTTTTTCTGTCTATAATAAATACGTCCATTTGATCTGCTTCTGAGTGAAAACAAGAGTTGGTGGATTAGTAGTAACAAAAAACACCAAAATGTATCAAGAATTGCCCCACCTGTTCTATCTAGTAGCTCCCACACCACCACCCTGAACCAGTGGAAATAATTGTGCCACCCTGAATGGCAGGCACAATTGCTATTTCCATTGTTGAGTAAGGATTCAAGTCAATAACATGTTTTTATCAGGTTTCAAGCCAATAATGTTTTTAACTGACATGAAAACTTTAAAGGAATAAGCATTTTACACACAGCAAATATTTAACAATTATTTTTTCTTCTCACAGAAAAGTTTGTAAGGTAGGTATTACTCCTCTCATTATATATGTGAATAAATGGAGGAAGATAAGCAACTTGCCCAAAAATCACAAAGCCAGAAGATGAATCCCAAAAGAACATTAATCCAGGACTGTTTCTTTCTGCTAAACGATGCTATTGCGTCCTTTCGGGGCTTCTGGGAAACTCTTCAGACTTGCTGACAGCACTTTCCTAGGACAGCTGAGACGCATTCGCTAATCTCTGAGCTGCTTGTCCTTTGTGGTTTAGTTTGGCCAAGACATAGAAGAGACAGTTGAGAATAACAGTTATTTGCATGCCTGGAAATACTTAATAAAAATGATTTCTACAAATAATGTATTTACTACATAGAAAAGGGTCTTTCTGCTGTTCTCGCTCATTTTCCTGCATAAATTAATTGTATTTTACCTTTGTTCAGTGTTCGCTGCCATTTAGCAATGTGTCATTTCTATGAATTCCAGTGATACTACCATAATAATAACGAAGAAAAAGAGGAAGATAAGGAAATAGACACCGTAAAAATGATAAATATTTTTCATTGAAAATTTATCTCAGATTTTATATTAAAACAATGTAGCAATTGCCTTTTTATTTGCTGGATGTTGTATTTTTAATAATTTGGTTCCTACATCTGGCATAGAATTTACCAGAGAAAGTATGCGCAATAAAAAGAGATAAGTAAAATTTTTGTTTTTAACATTTTGTGTAAGCAGGGTTACAAAATGCCAAGTGAAATCTGAAATTTTATTTTTCTCATCTAATCTAATTTCTTACAGAAGATTGTCCTAGGAAAAATGTAATATATATTGGCTTACTTCTTAAGCTGCCTCCTCCTTTCAGTAATATTTTGGTGCCTTTGAATATTTTATCTAATTATAAAACCAAGAAAATGAGATGTTTTTGCACAAAACTGAATAAAAATTGACTCAAGACACATTTTCCTGTCTCTATACAAACTGGTGATGAATATTTTAAATTCCAGCACCAACAAGTATTTTAAAATAATTTTCTTAATTTCTTACTTTTTTTTCTTTTTTTTTTTTTTTAGAGACAGGATCTCGCTCTGTCTTCTGGACTGGAGTGCAGTGGCATAATCATGGCTCAGTGTGGTTTCAAACTCCTGGACTAAAGTGATCCTTTCTGGCAGCCAGGACTACAGGTGTGTGCCACAATACTCAGCTAATTTTTAAATTTTTTATAGAGACAAAGTCTCTCTATGTTGCCCTGGCTGGTCTTGAAATCCTGGCCTCAAGCAATCCTCCCCCTTCAGCTGCCCAAAGTACGAGGATTACAGGCGTGAGCCACTATGCCCAGCCTCCATATGTATATATTTATCACAACTGTTCTATAAATTATTTGTATAATTGATAATACAAGAAAATCCCTAGTAGTTAATCAACTGTGGCCAAATTATCTGCTGAGGCTTAGAATAACAGTATAATAGCAATAACAACAATACTAACAGATAACATTTAGTTAATGTTTATTTTCTGCTAGGCTGTGTTAATTTAATTTAATCTTCACAGTAATTCCATTGAATATGAGTATTATTATTATTGTCATCATTATATTCTTAATACCATAAATGAGAAAATTGATGTCCTGATTGTGCAGCCAGCAAAGGTGGAATTAGGAATTGTACCCAAACAATCTCAACCTCAGAACTACAGCTTTTAACCAGTATGTTATACTACACCCAGGAAGGCCTCAACTTTGATATTTCTCTTGTTTTTGTTTCTCTGTTTGTGCTGTCAGAGTAGATGGGTTTGCCAGGAAAGTTTTAGAACTCACCAGACCTGCTGGAAGAACTTCAGACTAGGGATGCCTTGAGATTGTGCCATATCAAACCTAGCTCCTGAGAGTCATCCCAGTTTAAAGTCACATCCTAGAGCTACCCAGGAGCTGTCATACAGAGGGAGGAAACCATCAGTCAGTCACCTGAACATCTGTAACACCAAACAGCCATTTCAAGAGGCAGAGCTTTGCCCAGTGCATTTTAGGCCCTCTCTTGGGAACATAAGGTCACCCCGCTGGTTCAGAAAGTTGAAAACAAGCTCTTAGCTAAGTGATGGATGTGGCATCATTGCACAAGATGTTCCCTGAGTAATGTTTTCCTGTTCTTGGACCTTAAAAGGAAATTAACTAAGAGAAAAGAAAAAATTCTGGGATTCAGGCTAGCCAGTGGTCTGTATATTTACTATATTCATGCAGAATAGCAAAAATTTCAGGTGAATTGAAGATAACCCAGAGCGTAAACTGAAAAGCTCTTACAGTGACTGTAATTAGTGAGTATAAGAAAAAACGGAAGGGTAAAGAAGAGTGAGAATTGGGGGGAGGGAGGGAGGGAGGGAGGGAGGGAAGGAAGGAAGGAAGGAAGGAAGGAAGGAAGGAAGGAAGGAAGGAAGGAAGGAAGGAAGGAAGGAAGGAAGGAAGGAAGGAAAGGGAAGGAAGGAAAGAAGGGAGGAAGGAAGGAAAGAAGGGAGGGAGGGAGGAAAGGAAGGAAATAGGTAATTGAAATTTTTAGAAAGTTAAAATTCCATAATACCATTATGGGCTCAATTTGCATTTTGCTAATTCTCACATGAGTTGAAAATTTTGTCCAGTTCTGAAATACTCCTGGGAGGGATAGTATGTAAAGGTGACCAATGTGATGTGGTACACTATCAGATAATATATATGACATTTTTTTCAGATATTTTAATGATTGATATGAATCTTTTAATGAATTTATAGAAGCTTTGTAAGTCTAATTTAGATATATGTTAACTAAATTTTTACTTTTGTATGTTCCCACTTTTAGAAAACTGTATTTTTGTTAGAATTGGATAAATTTTTTGTGGGTGTAAGTGTGTGTTTTCTATATTCAGTCTCTCTCCCATTATAAGTTGTACTTGCTATATGTTTGTGCACTGACTCACATTCAATACATAAGAAGGTGTACTGCATATTTCTGAAATATATGTACAATCACGTGTTACGTAACTACAGATATACATTCTGAAAAATGTGTCATTAGGCAATTTCCTCATTGTACAAACATGATATACAGTATACTCATACAAAGGTAGCTGTTGTAGCCTACTACACACCTACGCTATTCATTCTAGCCTATTGCTCCTAGGGTACAAACCTGTACAGCATGTTACTGTACTGGATACCATAGGAAATTGCAACCCAAAGGTAAGTATCTGTGTATCTAAACATAGAAAAGGTACAGTAAAAATACAGCACTAAAATCTTACAGGACTACTGTCATATATGCAGTCCATAATTGACCAAAATGTAGCTATGAAGCACATGACTGTAAGTGAGGGCTTGTATGTTAAGTTATATTTGTAAATAAAATAGAAGAGCTTATGACTTAATGAAATTCAATCTTCGTATATTTATAAAGTGAAAATGCCCCCTTTATGTCTCCTGTTACATAATAGATATAAAAAATCATTTCTTTAATTAATTAATATAGTGTAAGTTCATCCTGTATTATGTTTAACTGACAGAAAATAACTAGCCATTGTCTAAGTTGAACACTCCCTCTGATATTTAAAATTACTGAATCTTCTCTTCCCTTTCCATGAACAAAAAGTCAAGATGCCTATTATGACAGATACAGAGAGTTTGTATATAAGGATTTTAATTTTTATGAGAAAATATAGGTATTGTTTCAAGGAATTATTAATATATAATTTCACATTTTAAATCCTCAAGAAATATTAAATGTTACTTTTGAATGCTAATGTTTGTTTTTAAAGTTAAATATCAAACATCTAAGAAAACTCACTAAATAATCTAAAACAATGAGAGGCAGTGTGAG
Organism: Theropithecus gelada; assembly: GCF_003255815.1. NCBI lineage: Eukaryota > Metazoa > Chordata > Mammalia > Primates > Cercopithecidae > Theropithecus > Theropithecus gelada. The sequence goes on from NC_037669.1 coordinate 144,793,178, forward strand.
AAAACAGGTGAAGGGCAGGCAGACGCAAGTTCGCAAGAGGCCTCCTATACCAGTTAGGGCTATGGAGCTTCAGTCTAAGTACAGGAAGGCCATTGAATGCTTTTTGATGCTTAAGTCACATTTATTGGGGTATAATGTACCTCATGTCCATAATTTGGAGCAGAAGCTTCTCACAGTCAACAATACATATGCACAATTATTGGAGTCAAAGGAGGCACGTAATGAAAATGTGTTTATTTTCCGATTTTTATTTCTAGGGGGATACAATGCATTGTATAGGATTGGAACTCCCTATATACATATACTTGTGTGTGTGTGAGAGAGAGAGAGAGTGTGTGTGTGTGTGACAGAGACAGATACATACAAATATGTCATATCATATATGAATGTATTAAAATTCACTATTTGCATGTAAAACTGACTATTATAGACAAATGTATAAAGATATGCAACTATCACAATCAAGAAATATATCATTCACTTCACACCAAAAAGTTATCTTGCATCCACCACCCCCTAGCAACTACCGGTCTGATTTTGTCCATCTAGTTTTTCCAAAATGTCATATAAATGGAATCACATAGCTTTTGTGTCTTGCTTCTCTTACTTAGCATAATGCCTTTCAGACTCACCGATGTTCTGGTATGTATCAGCTCATGATTGCTGAAATAATTCTATTGTATGAATTATTATGATTTGTTTATTCATTCACTAGTTGATGAACATTTGGATTATTTTCAGTTTGGGCAATTGCAAGTAAAGCCTTGAAAGCCTTTTAAAGAGGGAGAGACATAATTTGACTTACACTATAAAAAAAAATTCTGACTCCTGTGTGGAGAATGAATGTCAGAGCATTTAAAGTGGGAGGCTAGAGACAGGGAAGTCAGCATGCAGTCCAAGTGACAGAAGATGGTAGCTGGTACAAGCAGAGATGTAGAGAAATCAATAGAATTAAAACAGTTATTTTAAAAGCAAAATGTAGAGCATCTGAAATAATAAAGAAGTAGGAAAAATCACAGATGCCTGGAGCAACTAGATGATTGTTCGCCTCTTCACTGCCGGTTATCTCTCCCCATATCAATTCAGTATGAACACTCCGTGGGTATCAGTTAGTGAAATTAAATTTGGGACATCAAAAATTTGAAAACATAGAGTTTTCTGTGAAATCTACAATATATCTTTCATTCCCATAAAAACAAATCTTTCATGACAGACAGGTAACTTCTAGAGCCTTATAGTAAGTTTCTACAATACTATCTTTCAACAAAATACGATTTAATTTCCCTTCAGAGTTACACATGGAACACTAAGATTAGATTGGATAATTTGGGGAATTTAAAATCATGTCACATTCACATTTTGGTCTATATATCAATTTAACAAAAATATTGGAACTGTGAGAGACCTGCTTTCACTGGCATACCTGAAGCAGCACATAATTCTGTGAGAGATTACTTCAGGGGTGGCCTTAATTCCATAGAATGAACTAAGTGTTCTCCCAGAAAAAATAAGAGAAAGAGAATAAGCACATGTTCATAAAGCTCCTCTCTTTAACTCTGAGAATTTTAGACTTGTACCATACAGTATATAAGGAGCTTCTACTAAAAATCGTCTTCTACTCTTAATTAATAGAAATTGTGGACTAAATATTTTTTTACTCTGTACTCAGTAAATTGCTGTGTAATTACTGAAGTTGTACCTACTACATAATTAATCATATGCTTGTTTTTTCTAATATCTGAAATACAAAACCATATAATAGCAATATTTTGTATTCAAGTCACCTACGTTTATATCTAGACCATTTCTTCACTTTGAGCTGCAAGAATCAAATATGTGTAAACATTGCAAAGCATATTGAGTATGTTCTACTGTCTATGTACCTGTGGACACATAACCATAACATGAATTACCAACAGTGGGGACTGGCCTTCACCTTCATCATTCCATAGGAAGATAAAAAATACACTTTTGCTTAATTTTAAAGATCAAGTCTTATAATCAAAATAAAATTCTACTGATCTTTTAAAATAAAAATAGTAACAGCTATTTATTTGTTGTTTTCCCTTGTTATTGATGCTGTTTTTCAAATGTGGAGAAAGTAAAAAATCTTAGGGGCTCCTATGCTATGCATCGCCTTAGTGATGAAGTTGCTTTGTTAAATTTTGGGGTTTTTCTTAAAGCATTTAGTAGGTGTCTATATTGTATCATTGAGGCCACAGAGATAACAGGAAATTGCCCTTGTCCTCCAAAGTTCATTTTGTAGAGAGGAATAATAGTGTGTGCTACTCAGCTCAAAGCTCATAGTATCAAATAACTATGCAAATATTTACACATATGACATATATACACATACACCCATCCCAAACTTTAACAAAATACATATCCCTGACACTTCACACCCAAGCTCCACTAAACATTCAAAAGAATATCCCACTGCCACATAACGAGACACATATTAGACATATAAAGTAGCCATTTAATAAAGTTTTAATTTGAAATTTTACAGTATTTTTATTATCTATAATAAACTTCATGTAACTCAGCACACATAATAATATGACAAGGCCGGTGACCAGGCAGTTTTTTATTCTGAGTTTCAATTACACATTTATAAAGTGGGTCAATAAATATCTATCTGATAGGGTAGTTGTCAGGATTTGATAGAACAATGTAAGTAGTGGCCAATAGCTAACACCAGACAAGGCTGAAAAAAAAAGGGTAGATATTTCCAGCAGTAGCAGTAGTGTTGTCATTACTAATCAACTTAGCTACAACGTTTTCTACGAGCAATAAGCACAAGTCAGCTAGCTGGTTTGCGGGAATTTGGTAAGCTCTGCCACTTAAAGACAATATTTTTCTCTCAGAACATCAACACGTAAGTGAAAAATTCTCATGTAATCAGGTCAGATCATTGTAACTGAAATAAAGTAAAATCCCCACTATCACACACATCTATCAAAACAAATTTGATTTGCTTGGAAATACAAAGATGTTAAAGGAGAAACACTGTCAAGGAGCAAAATCCAGAAAGAAATATGTATTTGTATATAACTAATGGCAATGCAATGTGGGATGCACTATAACAGAAATATGTATAAATTATTATGACAGAAGAAGAAGTAACAACTTTTGAAGACAGTGATTAAAAAGGACTCTGGAGGGCTTTATATCCAAACCTTTGTAATAAATCATTTTATAATATTGGGCTGTTTTATTGTCTATGTTATATTTGGTAAAACAATAATATCAACAGCCTTTTATATATATATCCCTACATCTGTGCACAGACTTTTCAATATGCTAGTTGCCTTCCATTTCCAATTACAAAGAGCATTTTTCTTTCATTTTATGCTAAACACTGCACAGGGCATTGCAAATACAAATGCATATTAAGAAATAAATGCTTACATAAATGCAGGTAGCATATGTGTTTATTGATACATGAACATGAAAACTTTCCCAGAGAAGCCCTTCTGTCTAAACAATCTAGTTGTACCTTTCCTCCATACTCTAGCTCACATTATGTTCTTCATAGAATATAACACTCACTGAAATTATATTTTTTCTCTCTTTCTTTCTTTTCTTTCTTTCTTTCTTTCTTTCTCTCTTTCTCTCTTTCTCTCTTTCTTTATTTCTTTCTTTTTATTTTTTGTCTGTCTCTCCAGTTAAAATGTAAACGTCAGGAAGGCAGGAATTTCCCATGCTTCCCAGCTGTGCCCTCAGTGCTAAGAATCCTTTCTGTCACTCACCTGGTGCCCATGATTTTTGTATTAGGTGAATAAGTAATTAATGCACAAAGAAGTATCTATGAGTATTAGTCTCATATGCCCATATGTACCAGTTCCATTCTTAACAGCTACTAAAATTTAAAATTTACTGCATTTCCAGAAAGCTTGTGAATTTCATTGCCAAGGGTAAATGACTGAAAACATGCATAAACAAATGAGATGACAAGTTCTACTGACAGACATAAATGAATCTTGTCTTCTGTTGATCAGGACCCTTACATGCATCTTTTCTGCCTGTAAACATAGTTATGTCATTAAATCCACAGCAAATATGACAATGGCTAATGAAACTTAAATACAGATATGAGAATATTTCTTCAGCTCTAACTCACAATTAAATATCTGAATTTTTGTTTTATTTAGCAAGGGGAATAATCCAGCTTGACTGAAATTATGATCACATATTTATCCATATCTTAATTATACTGCTATAATATCAAAGCCTATAACATAAGCAGAATTTTCATCACATCTCTAGTTTAAAAATATTTTTTCTCAACCAATCCTCAGGGAAATATTCATGAGGTAAACCTGGCAATACAAAAATAATTATTTAGAAAACATTATATGAGGTGAGTTGTTGCTTCTCTACTGGATGCCAGTTTAAATTGAGCTAATTTGTTTTACCACTAGCTTAAGAAAACCCCAGCACAGCGGCACAACAATTACATCCAGGTGCAAGGACTTAATTCAACAAATTCTAGGTGGATCCTTCCAGTCAGCATGGTGGGCCCCACTCTCAGCTGTGGCTAAGAACAGATGCCTTGAAAAGCCTCTGTAAACATGATCCAGTCAGTCCTTGAATGGAGATGATGAAATATTTCCAAAACAAAATAATGAAACTGATATTCTTATGACCACAATTCTAATATACAGATCAATGGGGAAAAAGACATAGTAGGAATTCTTTCAAATTTGTGAGCAAAATAAGGAAAGTAATTTATTCCTTTGAATTTTTAATGTACCAGGTATATGTGTATACATTTTAAATTTTTCAGTTGTAAATATGAGCATTTCAATTGTAAATGCTCATATACATTTTAAGAGAATTTATAAAGATATAGATATAAATCAAAACTATTAACACAGTTATACACGTAGCAAATGGTTTTGGAAAAACTTCACTAATGCTCCAAACACAAAAAATATAAAACATCAGATTTTTTAAAATATGAGCCTCTAAATGATGAATTCACTTGCTTACGTTCATGATGCAGTTTGGTAGAAAACATGACTATGGTGTAAGTGCCCACAACCTCACTTTTATAAAGTCATAATTTTTAAAATTAAATAAATTTCAGATTCTTGCTTTAATTTGCTTCTTAAATAACTTTCCTTAAATGGTCTTGAGAAAAATGAACAGAAACACTCCACTATTTCAGAGGTAGACACACATAAACATGTATTTTTCCAGCATACTTCTAGATAATATTTTTATAATCAGTTGTGTTTTTCACTCACTACTGAGGAAGTAAGAACTGGAAACAATTTATAACAATAGTATTGCAAACTGCTTTTTTAGTTGCTAAAATGCATACCGATGTGCAGGCATATACTGATTTGGACACAATTAAAATTTGCTAATTATTGGTATAGCAAAACTAGCTTCTAAGTATTCTCCATATACATCTCTCTGTCAGTTTGCCAATGATGCTAAGTCTAAATATATTAACAGATTAGTACCAAAATTTCAGATTGGGAATTATATCATAAGAGATAATTATTTTGGCTGCTTGTCATTTCTTATTACCCTCCAACCAAGAATTTTCTATTAAAATCAATTTTTAAAAGCTTAAATTTTTCTTTTAAGCTTCTAATCATTTCTCTAGTAAACTCCAGGCGCAACACTTTATTTTATTAATAATAATCTGTAAGCATTAACAATACTAATTAGAAGTATGCCAGACAATTTGAATTAAACCAGTGGGTAGTGCTTATTCAGATGTGGTGTGAATAGTCTGGACATTTTGAAAAACATCCAAATGGGACGCAAATAAAAAACTGTCAAAAATCTAAACCAAGTTCAGCCAGGCGTGCAAGATCCGTTCCCATGAACTGAAAAGAAAAATTAAAATCAGTCAGAAGTCCTGAAATATCTTAAAGTTGGATAACAATTCTCATCTTTTACTAGTGGGTCCTAAAGAAGACCGTGATAAACTTTAATAGACAGACTAAAATCTCTAGGGCAGAAATTTTGGCTAATAATAATCTAGCAATTTGTATCCTCATTAAGCCCAATTTCCTCATATATGGAAAAAAAGTAATTTGGATGTGATATTCTGCTCATAACAGTGAGATCGAAATTCCAGTGTGATATCCATATCCAAATAATAAATCTTAACTCAAAGAATCAGGTTTTAATTGCTTCATTGTAAAACATTTGATTTATCTTATAAAAAGTGCATTTCTAATTTAAAGAAAAGAAGATATTCAAAACTTAAAACAATTTAAAACAACATAGCAACATACAGTCCAAAAATTCTTTAACATTTATTTTTTTCTTTTAACAAATCTTTATTTCAATCTTATGTGTAATAAGTCAGGGTACAAAACTATGTAAAAATTTAATTCTGATCCCATAGTAACTCAAATTCTCATAAGAAACAAAACACTGTAATAAATGAAATCATTACATTTTATTAACAATTTTACCTAATAATCACATTAGTCTGAATTTTATTTTAAAATTTTATTTTAAAATATTGTATATATTTAAGCTAGTTATCCAAGTTTAGATGCTAGGGTTAGTTTTCCCATTCAGTAAACAAAAACATATATGTCTATTCCATACCTTAATTATCTGATGAGGCCTAAAAATTACAGACAAGAAAATTTGACGCTACAAACTGAACTCTAAGTAATTAAAATTACCTAAAGTTCTTAATAAGATGTTTTCAAACCATAATTTAACCAGCAAACAGAAAAATAATTCCCAGACTCTTGTGATCCTTATTACAACACTTATTACGGAACATTAAAGCTGTGAGTGACACTGGAGATAATCTAGTACAAAGGTCCCATTTCTCAGGTCAGAAAATCAAGGCCCAGAACCAGTGAGTACAGCTAATTAGTGATGCAGATGTACGTCCCAGAATTCCCACATTCCAGTCCAAAGAATGTCAATAGTACACTATGCTAATTCTCAGTTAAAGTTTATCATTTTTTTTCCACATGACAAATATATGTGCTGAAGTTGATAGAATTTTTAAAAAGTGGAGTTTCAAGCTGCTCAACTTTACCAGTCAAATTGTATCGTACAGAAACTTTTGGAACATCTATCATCACCCTCTTCCCCAAGTTATAGTGGGCAGTGTTATAGGAAGATTATGATTTATTTTGAGAAACCCATGAGATAAACTTTGAGCAATAAAAAGTATTAAAGTCGTTTAAAGTGGTAAGTATCCCAGTATTTCTTATGCATAAATAGATAACAAGAAGGAGTTGGGGGGAAAAAATCTCATCTTAAAAAGGAAAAAGGATAGAGGAAATACTGTTTTCTGGTCTAGAAAATTACTTCTTGAAATCCCTGAAAAATTATGTTGTCGATCTTAAAGTAAAAGTGCTACAAATACCTAAAAGCAATATATATACCTGAAAGTAGATGTAAACTGTGTCCTATTCTTTCCACTTTTACTTTTTTATCTCATTGGGTAAAAATGTAAATCATCGGAAAAATAAATTTTCTTGTAAATTAATATGAAACTGGTGGAAGTGATGATAAAGTTGTGGTATATCGTTTCTCTGTTGAGTTGTTAAAATGATTTTAGCATAGTTTAACAAAACAATTTAATGTTAGCTTCAAATAACTTTATTTTTAATTTCAATTTTTCTGACATTTCGCAGTAGATAATTACAAGTGTAATCATTATTGGTCATTGACTATTAATTTGTTTCAGCGCATGTACCTCAGTGGGCAGTAATTACTGCTCAACCTTCAATAAGATATCATTAACAAAATGAGAAGACCAGACAAAATATGTTAATTACCATAAGTGCTCCATTGGCTCCTCCCTGGAATAAACAAGTCTAACAATTAAGATCACACTTACTTTTTGCCAGACTACATTATGCAGTGCAAAAAAAAAAAAAAAGAGGCAAATGCTACATAATTTGAAGAAAGGATGTTTTGGCGGATTAATATTATTTTCATTTTAAATTCATATCAGCAACTATAATAACCCAAAGACTGACAGCGGCTCTTGCACCAAGCAGCAGTCTCACAAAAGCTCATTGTTAATAGTGAAAGAAAAAATTAATTGGCTACTCTACCCTATATAATTATGATGAGAAATATCTCAAAATTATGGACATGTTTTAATATTTTAAAACTATTTGTAGAGCAAGTTAAATGGATTTCCTATCAATCCATGTATAAATAGACTAGGGAATATTTTAAATGCCCCAATTAAGAAGTTACAATATGCCAAACTCAGAACATAATTGTTTTGGGTAGCCAGTGTAGTTCTAAGCGTTTCTTAGTTGGTTATTTACAGTATGTTGCTATCCTAAAAGTGTAATCAAAATACTTGTCACTACAATACTCTTCAGCTTTTAATCTTTATTGTTGCCAGTTCATTCCTAACAACTTCACTTTCTAAGCATACTAATTCTACCTAAGTATTTGTCTTCTACATATACGTACATATATATACATATATATACACATACATATATACACACACACATATATATGCATTTCACATTGCTGTTCATTCAGGCCTTCCCTGCAACTGGGTTTGCCATGCATCTCAGATCCCAACCCTGCAGCTGTTCCTGCCTTTCTCTTATTGTTCTGAGCAAGGCACATCTCATTTTACCCTCATTCTTTTGCAGTTTCAGGCCTTTCCATTTTCTCTTCCAACTGCTCCAGCTGTACCTTTTACAACCCAGCTGTTGGGAGTCTTTTACAGACACTCTCCCTCTTCCTAAAGAGGTCTGCCTGACCTCTGGCAACTCTGATGGCAGGTTACTTCCAGATTTTCTGGTTCTTTCTAACATTCTCTCAGGTTAATTTAATTCCTTCAAATCCACCTTGACCTAAGCAACTTCAAGTCTATTTGGGCTTCCTTGTGATCACTTATAAACTAAAGGATTGGACATAAGCAACCAAAACTTCTTGCACATTCTCATAATCATGAATATTTATATGGTATAATTTTTCTTAAGTTTTAGGATGAAACATCAATAATAATTGATGTCAAAAATAACAAGCTAAAAGGACCCCTATGGTTCGATATAGAACATATTTCACTGCTTTACATAACACTTACTCAGAAACTTGAAGACCTGCACATATTCCTTTTTGGACTGTCCGAAGAGGTTTTATCAATGGTGATAGCTCAGAAATGTTCGAAACTAACAAATTATCAAATACTTCAAAATACGACTATTACCAATGCAAATATAAAGTAATCTCTGACCTCTGGCCTTCTTCAAGAATCCTTCTTTGGTATTGTAGGTTCAATTCTCCTTTTTATGTTCCCAGGATACTTGGAAATTCCCCAAGACCATTTATCTTTTTGAGCCGTAGTTTTCTGTTTGCTTGTCTATCTTCCCTAGTAGACTATGAAATCGTAAGGAAAGTGGGTTTTGTATCTCACACACAATGTCTGCTTGATGAATTCATTGAATAAACAGCCTTAGGTAAGTATACGTTTTTGAAAAGTCTTTGAAGTTAACAAGTAATTGTAGGACAAATTTAGACATTGAAAATTTTGTTTTAGATTCTTTAAAAGAAAAATGAATTCATTTTTCATGTGATTTTTTTAGATGGTGTTTATAATTATCTTAACTTTTATCATGAATGTCTATTAGTGTAAAAAACGATTATGACTTTAGCTTGAACAGGGTCATTATAAGTATTTAGAGACTAGAGTAGGTTTCTGAAAAGTTTCAAATTTCTGCAAATGTATTACTTGTTTATAGAAGTACATGTAAAATAGAAGTGCCTCGATGCATACCTATAACTCAGGTATCTAATTACAGATTTTATTTATTTCTATTTTATGGAAATATTTTTTCTTCAGGCACTACATCTCAGCAAGCCTCAAGGTCTTATTTTTCTCTAAAAATTGATATCTCTTATAATGGAAAAATAAATGAGAATAAAATTAATGAATTTTACAAAAATTCTTTTCATTTAAGGCATAAATATGGTAACAAATATAAATCTGGGAAATGCATAATTTCACAAGAAAAGATAAACCTCAATATAATTTTAAACAATAGAAGGAAAAATGTATTTTCAGTGAAACACAATCAATCTATGTGGTTTTAAAGTATATCCAAACATTATGTTTCTTTTCTTTTCTTTTCTTTTTTTTTTTTTTTTTTTTTGAGACAGAGTCTTGCTCTGTTTCCCAGGCTAGAATGCAGTGGCGTTATCTCGGCTGACTCCTCAGTAGCTGGGACTATAGGCACTCGCCACCATGCCTGGCTAATTTTTGTCTTTTTGGTAGCGACGGGGTTTAACCATGTTGGCCAGGATGGTCTCCATCTCTTGACCTTGTGATCTGCCTGCCCCGGCCTCCCAATGTGCTGGGACTACAGGTGTGAGCCACCACGCCCAGCCTCAAACATTATGTTCCTAAAGGAACATATAATGATCTTTAGCTATTTGAAAATGATTATCAAAATGATAAGGAAAAGTTAGAAAGTTCATATGATGCCTCCAATTTTATATCTCTTTAAAAGTATTCTTAATCTTTAAAATTAAACAAAATTTAACATTGTCTTTGGCTACTACTGACCAGAGGAATTCATAGCTTGTGTGACAACAGTGATCTTATTATATATCTTGTTTATCCAAGAAATGCATGAAACCCAAGCTAGTGCATGATTACAAGGTCATCTCTCACTGTGTTCTTAAACCTAGTGTTTATTATTCTCCAGATTTTAAGTTGCCTTTACCTAATTTTATAATGTATTTACCTTTGCCTGGAAATCTTAAGTCATTTTCACAATAATTTTTAAGAATAAATTTAAATACTTTATTTTTTCATTTGTATTTGTTATAAAGTACCCCTAATCTTTTTTAATTTTAAGAAACACTCTAACGCCTCCTTATTTCCTTCTATGACCAGAGTAAAAACCAATGCATCACTTACTGAATTAGGAAAAGGCAGGAAACTGAAACTCTCTTTTAATGTTAAATATTTGGAAGAGAATACCATTTTATTATTATTATTATTATTATATTTTAAGTTCTGGGATACGTGTGCAGAACGTGCAGGTTTGTCACATAGGTATACATGTGCCACGGTGGTTTGCGGCACCCATCAGCCCATTATCTACATTAGGTATTTCTCCTAATGCTATCCCTTCCCCTAGCCTCCCACCCACTGATAGGCCCTGGTGTATGATATCCTCCTCCCTGTGTCCATCTGTTCTCATTGTTTAACTCCCACTTATGAGTAAGAACATGCAGTGTTTGGTTTTCTGTTCTTGGGTTAGTTTGCTGAGAATGGTGGTTTCCAGCTTCATCCATGTCCCTCCAAAGGACAAGAATTCATCCTTTTTATGGCTGCATAGTATTCCATGGTGTATATGGGCCACATTTTCTTTATCCAGTCTGTCATTGATGGGCATTTGAGTTGGTTCCAAGTCTTTGCTGTTGTGAACAGTGCTGCAATAAACATACGTATGCATGTCTCTTTAAAATAGAATGATTTATAATCCCTTGGGTATATACCCAGTAATGGGATTGCTGAGTCAAATGGGATAATACCATTTTCTAATGAAAACAGCCTTAGTTACTTTTCTTGAATTCACAGCACAAGCAACTTACTGAGTAGATGTTCAGTAAGTACTTGATGTTTAATGCTTTAATTCACACTAAAATATAAAGGATACTAATCGTAACTTTCAGCTTCCACCCACAGATTCCATTAATAGAAAGAAAAATGCCTTAAAAACAAACAAACAACAACAACAACAACAAAACTGTACAACAGTACATATCCTACGACTTAACAAGTCCACTTTTGGAAAATTTTTAAGGAAGCAACGATGCTGGTATGTAAAGGTATGAGAAGTCATCAGTCTGTTGCATATATTCATGAAAACTGGTAATAACCAAAGCGTTTAGCAAGAAATTGACTTAAGTTAAAATTGTAACACAATCAAATAACAATGATATAAATAAGAAGGAAAAACTGAGATATACTGCTGAGCAAATAAACAATATTACAAAATAAGTATAGTACATAAGCCTGTTTACATACATATTTCCTCTACCATAAAAAATAATGTGCACATTAAACCTGTTTCCTCTCCAGGCTGGGCACATAGCCAAATTACATTTCTAGTATAAAGAGCAATTATATTCACTATCTTATGGTCTGAAACACGTCAACATCTCACTTGTCATCCCCTCTCTCTTCCTCCTGGCTGGAGGTCAATGGCAAAGAAACTCCAGTAAGAGGCGTTAATGGCACTGCACTGAATGACTGCATTGAGCAGAGTGTCACTGCACTGCCCCACCTAAATGCCATCCCACCACTGGCAGTCCCCTCCTGAGAGAGAAATAAGATTATATCATGTTGAGCCACTGATATTTTAGAGGAAATCCGTTTTAGTAGTTATGATATCCTAATATTATTCATAGAAAAGGGTAAATATATATATATATCAAAATATTAAAACAAATGGTAATTTATTTTTGTATTGTATATTTTTCTTGCTTAAACATCTACTAATTTTGTGATAAAATGTTTTAAGAAAGTCTATAAGTAAAACCCTCACAAATTAGATTTTTGACCCCTAAAGATATGATTTCCAAATATAGAAAAACTTAATACTTGTCTTTCATTAACATAATATGTTTATGCAATACAAGGTAAGTGTAGCATTTCATTAATGCTTCCTGAATTATGCAATGTTCTGGTTTGATCGTATTCCTCAGAAAATAACTTAAGTGTAATATATAATTAATTGCTTTACAGGGGCACTTTTGCCTTGGTTAATATCCTTAACAATAGCCATAAATTATCCTCTTAACTATTGCTAATATGGAGCAAAAGCTCTACTGCAAGTCTACTTCCACTCCTTAAATCCTGAACAAGTTAAATCCCATCTTGCACCATCTCTCCAACATCTCCACACTTGACTGGATCATCTTGACTAAACATGTCAGACCTGACAAATTTTTTAGCTCTTAGAAAGACTTTAACTCAGTTTTTAAGCCCTCTGACATACCAGTCAAAACTCTGTTAATGTGATTTACAGTTAAATGAAACACAAAAACATCACTGAAATAATGATAAAAGGTTAAGGCCTGAAGCTACAAATACAGAAAAGAGAAGGCATGGCTGTGTTGGAAAGTTCAGTGCAGCCTTGCACAGCCATCTCTGCCTATTCTGCGTAGCTCAGAGGGTCTTCTGTCAGATACACCTCAGCTAGAGACAAATATTACCCACTTGAGCATTTCAGAGCATTTATTCTCTGTGCACAAAAGCATGCTAAAATGAATGACTGAGGTTTCATTAATAAGATTAGCGTCTTTAGCAAGTTTAGTCAGCGTGTAAAAAAGAAGCAGCATTTTGCCTGATCTTTGCTTTGCCTTTGCATACAGATTTTACACTTTACTCATTCTCACATCATTCTCACTTTACAGATGAGGACACTGAGGCTTAGTCCATCTCAGTATCACAAACCTGTAGGGAACAAAGGTGTGACCCTCCCACCTTCACCACCATAATCAATCTCAGGCAGCTCTTTTCACTGCTTTCATTCTCTTCCTTCCACAAAAGTTCTTTCCAGGGAAATAAATGACAAGAATCTGAGCTCTTGCCTATGCCTCCCAGCATCAAACTTCTGCCTCACCACCTTCTCCCATCCTGCGTCCCCTACCCACTCCAGTCCAGTCTGCAAATTTAAGTTGTCTATTTCTCTTTGAAGATTTTTCTATATTGCTAAGCTGCATTCTCATCACTCAAATGCTTTCATCCCAGTAGGACTGTCTGCAAGCCATAAAATTACTTTTGACCAGATTGTGAGCCCTCAGAGACAAAATATGTGCTATATCCAGTCTTGTTTTCCCAGAGCTTCACATAGTGCTTAGCTCATTAAAAGTTCTCAAAAATAAATACATGAATGGATAAATGAATGACAGAAGCTATATTTTTAATAGGTATTGAATGAATTGAAATTCACAATTTCTGAATGGTTTGTTGCAGTATGTCCCAACTTTTCTTGTTCAGTTAGAACAGTTTTTTCAATGTCTCCCTGTCTACTAAGAACATCTTTCTTACCCTAGCTTTGCCTAGCCAGCAATTAAAGGCTTTGCATTGGAGTTCACAATTACTGCAAAACTGGGAAACAAAAATATTCTCCTTTATAAAATGGTCCAAGTTAATCTTTTTGAGAAATAGATGTACAACTTATTAACACAATTCAGTTATTCATTCTGTCCAAAATAATTTACTGAATATGCAGAAAAATGTGTTTTAATGATGTATTCAATCCAGTTTCTGTAGTCAAGCAAGTCAGAGTTAAATAGTTAATAAATAGAAAGACAAAGAAAAATAAATTTTAATACAATCAAGAAGTGAAGGGCACAAAGAAACTTGCTCAGTGGAGGTGAGAAGACCAAGGAAGGCTTCCTAGGATAGCGGACTCTTCATCTGAGTCTTCATAATCAGTTTCGTTAAGTAGACAAAAAGGGGTGAAAGATCTAGATACAGAAGAGGTGATGTACAAAGCCACAGAGATTAGAAAGAAAACAAAACAAAACAGGGTACGTGTGGAGAATAATGTGGCCCCTACTGCTAATGAAACATAAACATGTGAGAGCCAGAAGAATTAGAAGACTGGTAAGGGAGAAAAGGAGGCAGCAGCAAGTCATCACTATACACTATTTTAGAGCTTAGTCTTTGACTTAAAGGAAGTATTATGTGCACAAAAATCTGTTTTGACACGGATTTGTATGTAAAACAACTATTCACTGCCTAATCTACCAGGATTTTACACCAAGTATTAAAGTACTTTTCTTAAATTATCTTGGATGGGGATACGGATCCCATCATCGAGATCTTTTCTTACGTTTTTGTCTCTCTTTCTAGAAAGAAGAATTAAGGTACTTCTTGACTCCTTTTTGAAGGTAGTTATTATATGTAAGGAATCATGTCCTCAATCCTGTTGATCTTGTTGGCATTTCTCTCACTCTCATTGTTACTGTTTCTCTTTTTCTCTTTCTCAACCATTTGTCTTAGATGTCATTTTCGCAAAGGACCTTAGTAACTATCTGTTTCTCCTGAAATCGTTTCCTAAGTCAACAACATAGAATGGTAGGTCACAGTACAGTTCTCTACTTACTGTCTTCATGCATCAGGCCAGATTTTTTTTCAGTTGTCACGTTAGTATGCAGAAAACACATCTGAGACTTCAGCCTGCCTTGCATCTTGAAAGAGTAGGGCATAAACCAAATTTTGGAGTCCTCTGTTGATAATAATCCATCCAGTATAGCACCTGGAGTCGTTTTTTTTATTAGAGAGAGTAAGTGCTGTGCTAAGTGACGATGATGTAGTTTGGTGGAGCTGCCCCTGGAATGCAATAAAGAACAGAGGACAAGCTCCTTGGAGTGTGTTCCTGAATTAAAAGCCAATGGTTTAAAAGTTCACTGGAGAACCCAGGCAGGGAGAGGAGCTTACTCCATGGCTGTTGGCATATCATTAGTCTATTCTAGCGAGGCATACTCCAAGCATATCATTAGTCTATTCTAGCGAGCTATTTACATCCAGGTGCAACTCAAAGTATAAGAAAAAAAATTATACAAAACTTTATGTTACATTTGATCCTGGCTTAGAAAGCATATGCAAGCCTAAGTATCCCTCCAGTAGTAACAGTGAAGTTTTACTGCTAACGTGTTCAAAATTTAAGACCCATGCAACTAGAAGCTGTATGCTTTATGCTTTTTAGTTTCCTTTTCTCCTTAGTTTACCCTTTGGGGATACAGTAAAAGATTCTGTCTTTCCTACTTGAAAACATACAGTATTATTAGTGGAAAGATCTTATATACTTATATTTATTACTTTATCTGCAATTACTATTAAAAATAAGTATTTAAATCGAGTCATTTTTACACGAAATTATTAGCCCTACTACTAAAGTTTTTAAAGTAAGAGAAAACCCAAGACGATTTAGTATATACAATCAAGGAAAATTGCTTGATTACTATACTAAATTCTAGACTCAGATGATTTAATTCAGTCATGCTTTACTTGTAAAGAAGTATTCAAACAGTCACCTCTTGTATAGTCAGTTTAGCAACTTAAGTCTGAAACTTAAATTTTAATATACATGTGGATTTAATAATTTCTTGCACCTTTGTGCAAGAGCTAATTTTATTAAAATGAGGATAAATAACAATTGATTAGTCTTGGTATCTCTGAATAATTAAAATGGCTTTTTTTACAAAAAGAATGAACATGTATATAGTCACTTATCACATAAAATGAAATTCTATGTTTTCACATCACTTATTACATCAAATGGAATTATATGTTTTCATGAATATATTGACATATTTCCCTATCATACTTAAGATCTTATTTGGAAAGTTTTTTTTATTACATGCAGTACTACTAACTGTTCAGTGAAAAGCATCAAAATAACTAAAATAAGTTTTTAAATAATAATAATGTTATCAACTACTAGTATGAACTATCATATATTCATGATAAAAGAAAATCCAAAGAGCATCTGTTTCCAAACATAAACAAATAGACACTTTCTTCAGGGCAAAAACCTCAACTAATAATGTTTTAAATAATTAAGTGCTTTAGGTAACTCCGTATCACCTAGACAACACAATTCAAGTTCTCCTGATGCAGTCTGACATGACACAACTCCTAAAACTGAATCCAAGCCAAATACTATTCTTGTATTATTTTTAGTCATGTTTTTAATATGAACTTAGTGTCAATTTGTAAATTGTTTTTAGTATTTTATCCTTTAGAAAAGTCAAAAGTTTTTTGAAAAATCATAAAAAGTCAGTCTTTTGTGGCTCACTTTCAGGTTTTTTTAAAATATAGTTCATGTTATTTACGAAAGTGGATTTTTTATGACTACAAAAGATTGAATTAAGAAAGCATATGCTCCTCACATAAACATTGCTATAGAATATATCATTAACATGTTTGTTATTTTCCTTAATGTTGACCTTTGTGTACTCAGAGTTAGGTAGCTCCAGGACCAGAATGTATGTTCCACATCTAAGAATCTTGTAGTGAGACTTCATCTTGGCTGCTGAAAAAATAAATGCAAAACAAGGAAGAGACCACAACCAAACTGGCTATCTCAAAACAGATGCAGTAATTATTTCTCTCTTTAGCTTTGGGGTGCACCAAATGTTTATAACTGTTTGTTCAGCAAACTGGGTTTTCTCATATTTTTCATAGTTCAGGAGTCAAAACCATAAGCAACCTATAATAATGGACTTTTCCAGGGCACAAAACTATCCATTTTCATGTCACAGGAAATGTTTACATGGGAGCAAAATGCTATACCATAAAAAGAAATCAGTAACATCTCAAAGTGTAAATTTCTATATGCTTTCTTGACATAAAGAAGAAAAAGTCTATGTTGTATAATACACTTTAATTAAAAACAAAACTTTTACAAATCATGAAATTTCCCCAAGAGGACAAATGAACTGTTTTGCTGTATCATAAACAAGAAACTATAATACAGATATTGTATATGTTATCTCTGAAAATGCTCATTTATTTTAATCGATTAAAATAGTCTTTCAGGCCAAATGATTCCTCGTTGGTTAATGGAGTTGTCCTTTGAATTGTGGTGTGTTTTGGCAGATCACTTGTCTCCATCCACAAGATTTTAGCAGCAATCTCCCCAACACTTCACATGTAAAAATAAAAAATGTCTCCAGACACAACCAACTATCACCTGGAGGGAAATATTTACCCCAGTTAAGAACCACTGGGCTAAGACTATATTGGAGTAAAGAGCATCCTGAAATTACAGATTAAATCTGGCCTTCATACAGAAAAGCATATAGTCAAAGTTGTGAGAATAATAATGAGGATGAAGAGTAAAGAACAGACTTCATTTGTTAAATCATCTAAGGGGTAGGAAACAAACATTTGTTCCAGGAATTATTACAGACCTTTTACAAACAAAACTTTATTATGTATCTGACAGCAAATATTTGAAATATGACTTATTATCCTTGTTTTACATATTTATGAGCTGTAAAACATTTCGAAGCTATAATTGATGAAGACTTTGTAACTTTCAGCATTCAAAATCACTAGCAATAGTAAACAATGAATATGCCCAATGATGAGGTATGTTTAAGTAAATTATAGTATACTCATTCAATATGATTTAATGCAACCACTGGAAATTGTGATCATAAAGACTATCTAGCTTTATAGAGATATTCTTTTTGTTATAACATTAAGTTACAAAAACAAGTCATAGAATTGTAAAATCACTATACTAAATAATAATAATTACATAGAAAAAAGTTTTTTTAAAATACATCTAAATACTGTATTTTTCTTTTTTCTCTAATGACATATTAATAAACTTATGAGAATATTTTAAAGTATACATAAATTATGTAAACATAGATTTCTATTTTTCTTTAAAATCGCCATACAAAGATGCCACAGTCAATCTCAATACGAACGATAGACCTTACTTGTACTCTTCACCTTCTTGTCTTGCAGGATTAAGCTCCTTGAAGTTTTTCATAACCACGTCACTTGATTCAGCAAATGAAACGTGAGAAGTAACAGGTCACTTCCAGGTAGCTCCATATAAAAGCCAATGATGATTTCCCACTATTACAATGGCAAACCTTGAAGCCTCATGTAGAAATATAAGCATCATAAGCTGATAGAGACTCTGCCAGCCTAGGCCTCTGAGTGATTTGAGCAGACCCACCTCCCACCCACAACAACCTGCATCAGTATGTAGAGACACAAACCTTTGTTGTCTTAAACTATCCAGATTTAGAGGTTGTTACTATAGCATAACCTAATCTATCCTGCTTAATGTAGTAGTTAATTCCTGTGTTTTATTGTTATTGTGGTAAAATTTTTCCAAAAGCCCAACCAAAGTCATATACCTATTTGTCTTGTCAAATATGTATAACATTTTATATTAGTTATATTCTTTAAGACATTTCAGAAAGACCCATACCAGAAATTTTAAGCAGCACATGAAGGTTAAAGGTCTAGTCAAATTAACAAAATAATATGATCAAGAATCACAATCTTTTCTTTATTTTCACTTTAATGATTTTCTTACTATCAATAAAGTCAAGTGAAACAAGACCTGGCCTCCTACGTGGACTGATTGTGCATGCAATCTCTGTAGCTAATACATTAATAGAATGAACACTTACAAGTCCATAGATCCTAGCAGGTTCTTGTCTTCCATTGTTTACTAACACATAGCTAGGCATTGAGTTGTTTAGCCATAAAAATAAGACATAAGTAATGGTTAAAAGATATTGAAACAATTAAGTTTAAGGAAGTAACAACTCTGCAAGAGAAATGGTGATCAACTATTTTTCATATCAGTAAAGCACTAAGAATTTGAAGCTGGACCAAAATTAAAACCTATTAATTTTTATCCTGTTTTGGTGTAGCAAAGCAATTTTGTTGACATACTGTGGTCACAATTTGATTATAGTCTGAACGTAACTGACATTTTATATAAATGAGAGCGTATTCAAGATTATCCCTAAAATAATATCATAATCACTTGCATTTCCACCCACTTTCTAAAATGGAGAAGAGGAGAGTGGGCTGGTCTGACAAAAATGGCACATAACCCACAGGCTGCAACATCAATGCAGTTGCCTATGCTTAGCTTATTGTTCATGGAACAGCATTATGATCTGTGTTGTGGATAAAAAACTGAATATAAGGATCTAATTAAACTAAACAACTTCCATACAGCAAAATAAACCATCATCCGAGCAAATAGACAACCTACAGAATGGGAGAAAATTTTTGCAATGTATCCATCTAATAATGGTCTAATATCCAGAGTCTACAAGGAACTTAAACAAATTTACAAATAAAAGCACAAACAACCCCATTAAAAAGTGGGTGAAGGACATGAACAGAGACATTTATGAGGCCAAGAAATATTAAAAAACTCACCATCACTGATCATTAGAGAAACGCAAATCAAAACCACAATGAGATTCCACCTCACTCCAGTCAAAACAGTGATTATTAAAAAGCCAAGAAACAACAGATGCTGGTGAAGTTGCAGAGATAGGAATGCTTTTACACTGTTGGTGGGAATGTAAAGTTGTTCAACCATTGGGAAGACAGTGTAGTGATTTCTCAAAGATATGCAATCAAAACCAGCAATTTTTGACCAGATATACAATCAAAAATACCAGCAATTGACCCAGCAATCCCATTACTGGGGTATATCCCCAAAGGAATATAAGTCATTCTATTCCCAAAAAAAAAAAAAATGCACCCATATGTTCACTGCAGCACTACATATGTTCACTGCAGCACTATTCAAAACAGCAAAGACATGGAATCAGCCCAAATGCCCATCAGTGATAGACTGGATAAACAAAATGTGGTACATATATACCATGGAATACTATGTATCCATAGAAATGAAAGAGATCATGTCCTTTGCAGGGACATGGATGGAGCTGGAATCTATTATCCTCAGCAAACTAACGCAGGAACAGAAAACCAAACACCGCATGTTTTCACTTACAAGTGGAAGCTGAACAATGAGAACATATGGACACAGGGAGGGGAATAGCACACACTGGGAGCCTGTTGGAGAGGGGTGGGAGTACAAGAGGAGAGAGAGCATCAGGAAAAATAGCTGATGCATGCTGGGCTTAATACCTAGGTAATGGGTTGATAGGTGAGCAAACCACCATGGCACATGTTTACCTCTGTAACAAACCCGCACATCCTGCACATGTACCCCAGAACTAAAAAAAAATAGCTGAGCATAAAGAACATCAGAACACAAGGTGAATCGCATATTAGAATGAATCGATAAGATATTCCTGTATAGTTTCAAGAATAAAAGCTTTAAGTTATCTTAGGTGGTTTCAAAGTTTTTAAATGTCACTGTCACAATAAAACATTCAAAAGACTCTTCAGTTTCTTTAAGGTTTTTAATCTGTCTATAAAGTTACTCATAGCCATTCTTTGTTGTTTTCTAGCATGTACACTGGAACATCCAGAGGCTATGTTTATGTTTATACTAATTGTTATAATACCCCCACAGTGCCCACCCAATACAGAGCCTGTGCTAAAAAAAAAAGCACTGGATGAGTTTAATTGCATTATTTGTCTTCAATGTGGTTATTCTCCCTAATGTCTTTACCTAGGCTTCAGATTCTCTTGTATCAAAGGACACATCATATAGCATATCACATCTCTTCAACGTATTACAAGTAGACAAAAGGCAGAAGGAGGATTAAGTTCTTTCTCTTCATAAAGGTATTTACTCATTTATTTACAGGAATTGAGATGGTTCACATGAGTAACATGCAAAATACACTTCATAAATCAGAAAAACAACACCAAAAAGAGGATCTGAAGTGAATATTGTAGGCAATAACATTATATGACTCATATTACAAAATATCCAATTTATTTTTGAGGTTCATAACCTCCATTGCAAAAAAGACATGTGTAAAGGGGCATAGTTCTCTTTAATTGGAAGTAGAAAGCTTATCAATTTCTCACAAAAATTTCTGATACTTAGACTCCAAATTCTAAAGGAAATTCTCCTGTGGGATTTAATCCAAGACCTCTGAGAAAGAAATAGGCTGAATGTTGCTGCTTTCTGTGATTTTTTTTTTTTTTCAGTAAAAGCTAAAGGCAGGGAGAGTAATTGCATCATGTGTAAGTTAATGTAGATGGATCTTATTGCCATTCTGTCTTCAAACTGGAATCCAGCAATAAAGCATAAGAATTAGTCACAAAATTTTATGGAGGACAGGCCCTTGGACTAATGTCCCTCAAAAATTACTTCTCACAGTCAGACTTTAGATAAAGGTAGCACATGGAAGGAATCACAGGGTTTGGAATAAGAAATCTGAATTTCACCATGTTTGGTCAAACAACTTATTTAACTTCCCTGAGCCTTAGTTTCTTCAGTGGAATTATGCAAGTAACAAATAGAGGCAGAACATAAAAATCATCTAACACATGCCATGCAAATGGCATTATCTGCTGCATAAAAATAAGGACAGACTGGATAACAGGGTAACACCTATTGTTGTTTGAAGAAGTATCTACATCCCTTGGCTTCCAGATGAACAGGTAGAACTGCTACAATTGTAATGGTATCTGAAGAGCCTATCCAAGATTCTCGTTCTATGAGGCCCACTTACCTCCTTATGGAAGAGAAGCAAATCTGGTACTCTCCCCAGAAAACAACCGTGGTTCACCTTCAGTAATTAGACAAGCATTCAATTGATATCTCAGATTTCCACATGATGGAATGAGTCTAACATCAACCTGGAAACTGTACAAAACAGACTCTTCCAGTTTTTAGTTGCCATAGAAAAATCTCAGTAACCCCTCCAAGGGATAATGACTGTAAGACATTTACTTTTCCACTAGCATTCCAGAGTTGGTTAGCTGTAAATATAAGCCCAAATTATTGTGAACATGAACTGGGTATATAGAGATATTTTAGTAGTTACTGTTCTGACTTTAGGAGTATATTCTTTTCAGGTGATATTTCACTTTTCCCAATTAACATTGTGTCAGTCTTCCTGATGGTAAATTCTAGGACCGTTTGTATCATGGAGCCTCCTTCTATGTCATCAGGAAGTAGATGTTTAAAGTTAGTTAATATAAAAATGCCAGAACACCCACATATGCACTAAAAACAGAAGTAGAACAAAAGTGCTCTCCATTTTCCATTACTAAATATTATTGTCTGATCTGTAAGTTGTAGAATTACATATCTTCCAGACATGAGAACTATGAATCATAACAAATCAAGTAATATCACTGATTTCACACAAAACTATCTGCATAAAATGTTTCTTATAATCTACTCTCAATTCTATCATTTCTCTATTGATGCAGAAGTTTCTCCCAAAAGACCTCATAATCTTTCTTTTTAGTCCAGCCAAACTCAATGTATTTGATAATACTTCGTTTCAGAGTAAACCTAACATCACAAGAAACACAAGTACAAACAAGACCAGATTCTTCACGTATTCTTATCATTTTGTATTTTTTTTATACTAGTTTTCCTGTTTGGCTGTCTATGCATGTTTTAATCTGAAATGAATACCACTTCTAACAATCTCCCTTTAACACGAACACCACCCCCACCTCCCAACTCCCCAGCTAAAGAAAACACTTAAGTGGGGTAAATGGTCCAAATACCCCAAGGGAAATCTTTTCTACTTTAATTCATGTAGAGAAAAAAAAAATGTATATCATCTGCTGGTGGCTCAGTAGCCTGTGAACTATGTGTTGGTAAACCCAGTCTTGTTGCTGGTGGCAGAAATAATCATGCTTTGTATTTATGTAATATCTTTCTGCTATGAAGCTTACAGGATATTATGTGTCTTGCATCACTAATCTTCATAACATCCCTATAGTTATGGGAATAAATTGAAGTGAAGACTGTACTTTAACCTGAAAGATCATGAAATGGGAAAAACTGATAAAGATGCTGCACATAGCTGATCTTGTTAAGGGTGTATGGAAATGTCATGGGGCCAGACTCTCATTCCCCGTCACACTACATGCACCATTTTCCATAAGCGAATCTTTCTTTCAATCTAGAGGGAGAGCCATGACTGAAAGCTGAAAAGAAGATTCAGTGACTAAGCAGCAGAGTGGAACCTCAGGGCCTCTGCATTTTCTTTTTAATTCTGTTCCTAATTTGTGACATGACCCTAAGAAACCTTTTGCCCTCTTTAAGCCTTAATTGTTTTACTTACAAAATAGTGTTGTGCTAAGCATGTTGCTCTGCATCCTGGCTCTGGCTTCCAACACTCTATCTTTTGTACTGTCCCATAATTAATTTGTTCATCTATTCAACAAATATATATTGAGCACATTCTGTGTTTAAGGCACTTGGCCAGACACTTGAGACTCTAAAAGAAATTAAGACATTATCTCAAGCTTACAAAATAAAAGCAGGCATTCTTACAGGTGTAAAAATAGCAACATTATAAACCAATATCGATTGTGTCATCGATCAATGCAAATGATGTACTAAATGAATTCTGAGGCTTTGCTTCTGACACACTGAAGTAGCAGAAAGACCACTGAATAAGGAATAAAACCTTACTCATAGATCCCTCTCTGCCATTTACCAACTTCCTATAAAATAGATGAAATATAATTCACAAGGTTGTTTTGATAAAATAAAATATTATAGGGAAAAACACCTAATAGGTGTAAAGTTGTATTTTTTCAATTGTAACTGGTAAGATCAGAGAATACTTCAGGTAAATGACATTCAGAATGATCCGTGGCTGCTGAAGAATATTTCAATAGGTGGAGAACATTCTGCACAGACAGAATGGTAAGGTATAGAACAGGAAATATATTAAGAGACAACTAAGTATTCAAAGAATCAAAAGTCGCAATGAGAGGAACAAATACTTTCAGAAGCTATAAGGTGGTAGAAGAAGTGAAGGAGTCAGAGGAATGAAACCAAGGAGATTATGATGGGGGAAGTTGCTAGTTTAAGATATTCAGATGTTCTAAATGTTGACATGATCTAAGGGATTATGGTGGTTAATCTATGGCTGAAATGAACTGAAGATACAACTTAGCCAAATTTAAGTAACCTAGAAAATTTAAGTCTATTTTTGTATGAGGTAAACACAGAGATAATGAGAGTGCAAAATAAAGAAGAAAACTCTGGACAATATGCAAAAATCATCAAAGAAACGAGAGATGTGGATGAAAGCCAATAGATGGTAGAAATAAGGTAAATGAAAGACTGAGAAAAGTCTTGTGAAAATAATTGGAAGAAACGATAGAAAAGATTGAAACTATACAGGATTTCATAGTTTAATTACGGGGATTCCTTGTTTAGGATCTTTCAAAACAACATTCTTCAGCAAGTGTCCTCAATCTACCAATTAATCTGGAAACCTTAAGCTCAACATCCAAGTCATGTGTACACACCATTCTCCATAGCTCAAACTCGAGACAGTACAGCTGGTAGCCACACTCATCTCCATGAGCGATGACTTCCCTGTCAGCACACCTTCCTGATTTCTCTTTTCTTTCTTCTCCTCCTGTAACACACATTGACTCATATTCACTTTGAAAAAGTCAAAAGTAACTCAAACTTAGGAAATATTTAGAGTTTCTAGCCCTCAAGGACCAAATTACACGCTATTTGCTTGAACACTATCTACCATGGAATTGGGTGTATGTGCCTAATTTTAAAATTAGTGTTCAATTATTTTATTCATGTTGCATGAACATATCATAGTAATGGGTAAATAATTTATAAAATCTGGGTAGATTCTGAGTGGCAAGAATTACATCGAGTTCACTGTTAAGAGTTCAAATTGATGGAAAAATAGTATAATTGATGACATCTTGCAATAAATAAAAACATTTAAAATATGATTTGGAAGACACCACACAATTAACTAACGAGCTAAGAAAGAGATACTTTCAGTTTGTTCCCCATTTTGTTTTTCACCTTTTGACCTAGTTTTTCTTTCTTCTTTTGATAACTAGTTTGCCTTTGATCAAGAAGAGTGAATGTTCAAGAATCAGAGTGCAAGTTTTACTTCAAAGATCAGAACAATTTATTGATGGCCATTCTGATGAGTAATTCAGTATTAACTCATTCATTGAACTACAGTATGTGACTTTATATTTTTTCTTTTTTCTTTTTTTTTTTTTTTTGAGACGGAGTCTCGCTCTGTCGCCCAGGCTGGAGTGCAGTGGCCGGATCTCTGCTCACTGCAAGCTCCGCCTCCCGGGTTCCCGCCATTCTCCTGCCTCAGCCTCCCGAGTAGCTGGGACTACAGGAGCCCGCCACCTCGCCCGGCTAGTTTTTTGTATTTTTTAGTAGAGACGGGGTTTCACCATCTTAGCCAGGATGGTCTCGATCTCCTGACCTCGTGATCCGCCCGTCTCGGCCTCCCAAAGTGCTGGGATTACAGGCTTGAGCCACCGCGCCCGGCCCATATTTTTTCAACATACATGTTTCCTTATAAAAAAAGAAAAAGAAAAAACTACTTACGCAGTCTAGCTATGAGTAGAACTCCTACAGACTGCCAAAATATAAGTACACGATGATCGTTGTGTTCAACATATGTCATTTATAATAACCAGATGTCATATTTTAGGTTTTCATGTGACCTGATTTCTAACCTAAGGCATTGTCTTATTCTCAAAAGCATTCTAACATATAATGATACATTTATGAATATAACTTACTTTTTTTCAAATTTTCACCATTTTGCTGAAACCCCAAACTGTTATGATTTTCTCATTATTTATATTAATTTCTTACGTTAAATTTTTTATAGCTGGCTCTGAACTGATCACTGAGTAAAAATAGTTCTTACATGGGCTAATGATTATTTGTAAACTTATTTAGGGATAAAATAGCTTCCTTAAAATAACCCCAAGGAAACATATGTAATAGCTCCTCCATAATAAGTATGTAATTTAATTCCTGCATGTCATATCCTAGTTTAAAACTTGTTTTCACATATTTTGTTTCATTTGATCTTCACAACATCCTAATAGTGGGTTAGCGAATATTTTTATTATCCCTCTACTCAGATGAGGAAATTGAGGCTCAGTTAAATAAATTACATGCTCAAGATTACGCAGATAATAAACAGCTTAGATTAGAATTCATGTCTTGGAAGGGCATCATACTACACGGCTATTTGATCCAAAATGAGCACTAATAAGATAACCTTAATAATTTTTCCCTTAGCAAAAGCATTTAATTTCAACGCAAAGTAAAATAAAAAGAAATAAGAGATATAGGATTAGGAAAAAGAAAAGAAAAAAATATCATTTTTAGACAAAATGATTGCCTACATGAAAAATGCAAGTGAATCTATAGATAAGGCATTGAAAAAAATGAGTTATCAAAGAGACCAGATAAGATAGTGTTATTGTACACAATAACATTTTAAAAATATAAAACATAAAATATATTCATAACAAAAAACATACAAAATACCTAAAATTAGACTAAGAAAATTATATAAGAAAATTATAAAACTGTGTTAAGCCATGAAAAGAAAATTGATAAATAATACTTTCTCTGACTTAGTAAGATTTTAGTTGGAGAAAGATAAAAGTTCATGCCATTATAAAATATGACAATATTATATAATTGTCAGTCACAGTATTATATAATTGTGAGTCAAGGAAAGCTTTATTGTTTATACTTTTTTTTTTTCTTTTCACTCTTGTTGCCCAGGCTGGAGCAATGGCGTGATCTTGGCTGACCGGAACCTCCACCTGCCAGGTTCAAGTGATTCTCCTGCCTCAGCCTCCGGAGTAGCTGGGATTACAGGCATGCACCACCATGACCGGCTAATTTTATATTTTTAGTAGAAACAGGGTTTCTCCATGTTCGTCAGGATGGTCTCAAACCTTCGGCCTTCCAAACTGCTAGGATTGCAGGCATGAGCCACCATGCCCAGCCTATTCTTTAGATGTTTTTTTACCTAACATTACCCTACTCTGAATACTGACATCACACAAAAATTATGATTGTTTAATTTGTTAATATTATTTTTAAATGACAAGTAGATCAGAATAGCTAAAATTGAAAAGGCTGACCTTTTAACATGTAGAGGAGGATACAGAAAAACTGGTAAACTCTCATGTATTATTGGTAGAAGTGTAAAATTATACAACTGCATAACACAGCTTGGTAATTTCTTAGAGAGTTAAATATACACCTACAACATGATCCAGCTATTCCATTCCTAGGTGCTTACCCAAAAGAAAAGGAAGTTTATGTCCACACAGCAACTTATACATGAATGTTCATAGCAGTTATATTTATAATAGCCAAACACTAGAGATAACCTAAATGTCTATCAACTAAGTGAATGGATAAACAAATTGTGGTAAATACATAACAATGGAACACTACTTCAACAATAAAAAGGAATAAACTATTCATTCAATCAGTTTGTCAGAATAAACTGATTCAAAACACAGAATGAATCTCAAATAATTATGCTGAAAGTAAACAAAAAAGAATACATACTATAAATTTCCATTTATATAAAATTCTAAAAAATACAAATTAATCTCATCTATAGCAGCAAAAAACGGATTAGAGATTGCCTAAAGGGTAGAGAGGAAAGGGAAAAGGGTAAGAGGAAGAGACTATATAAGGGCATGAAAAACTGTTGGATGATAAGTATGTGGCGATCTCAAGTAAATACACATACGTCAAACCTAACAAATTATATACTTTTAAAATGTGCAATTTAAGGCCAGGCGCGGTGGCTCATGCCTGTAATCCCAGTGCTTTGGGAGGCCGAGGCAGCAGATCACTTAAGGTCAGGAGTTCAAGACCAGCCTGGCCAATATGATGAAACCTTGTCTCTACTAAAAATACAAAAATTAGCCAGGCCTAGTAACGGGCACCTGTAATCCCAGCTACCAAAGAGGCTGAGGCAGGAGAATCACTGGAACCCAGAAGGTAGAGGTTGGTGTGAGCTGAGATCATACCACTGCACTCCAGCCGGGACGACAGAGCAAGACTCTGTCTCAAAAAAAATTAAAATTAAAATTAAAAAAGTGCGCCAGGCACAATGGCTCACACCTGTAATCCCAGCAGTTTGGGAGGCTGAGGCAGACAGATCACAAGGTCAAGAAATCGAGACCACCCTGGCCAACATGGTAAAACCCCGTCTGTACTAAAAATACAAAAATTAGCCGGGCCTGTTGCATGCGCCTGTAATCCCAGCTACTCAGGAGGCTGAGGCAGGAGAATTGTTTGAACCCAGGAGGCAAAGGTTGCAGTGAGCTGAGATCTCACCACTGCACTCCAGCCTGGGCGACAGATTTAGACTCCCTCTCAAAGAAAAAAAAAAGAATAAGTTTTAAAAACTGGAAAAAAAAAAAGTGCAATTTATTGTATTTCAAGGATATCTAAAATGAAATGACTTTGCTTCCACTGATACAAAGTGGAAAGCTTTGGAATAAAATAGAGTTTGTTAAAATTCAACAACTTACTACCTGTGTGAATTTCTACAAGTTATAAACTTGCTAAACTTCCATTTACTCATCTGTTAAATGAAGACGATTATGAACACCTGTCTTGGTTATTGTATGAACAGAGAAATCTGCTTTTTAAAGTGATATGCAGACCAGAGTGGTTTAGCAGAGGGTATATTTCCAACCAAAAAAAAAAAAAAAAAATCAGAAAATTATACCCTTACTTTATTGACAATTTACAAAACAATTCCTTCTATAAAAGGCATCTCTGTCATTAATTTATAAAAGAATAAATCCACAGATGTTATTATGAATAGGTCCCTTAGTTTGGCTAGTAAGAGAATTTAATTTCACTCATTATATGTGGTTTATTTTTTTGTTTTTTTAAGACAGGGTCTCACTCTGTCACCCAGACTGGAGTTGCGCAGTCACAGCTCACTGCAACCTTGACTTCCCAAGGCTCAAGTGACCTTCCCACCTCAACCTCCCAAGTAGCTGGCATTGCAGGCACACACCACCATGCCCGGCTAATATTTGTAATTTTTGTAGAGATAGGGTTTCACCATGTTGCTTAGGCTGGGCTTGAACTCCTGGGCTTAAGTGGTCCACCCGCCTTGGCTTCCCAAAGTGCTGGGATTACAGGTGTAAGCCACCTCATCCAGCCCATTATAGGTTTTTAATACAATAGTATCTAATCTTTTGTTAAACTATCAAGATTCAGAAATCAAAGTTTGTTATCACTCCTTGCAACTGTTGGATGTAGTCACAACGTAATAAATTCAAGAACTGGTCAATTCCATAAAGACCAGTTTGTTTTCACCTTTGTAAATGTGTGAAAGGTCAAAAAGAGCAATCTAAATTTCATTTAAGAAATGTTATAATAAAGATAGATTAATAGAGAAAATATTATCTTACACTACTCTCCTATTTGGAAGATTCCAACATATTATTTCAATTAATTTTTCTTATACCAGGGGCATCAATGAAAAGTGGAAGGTTTTGGAATCAAATAGAACTTGTTTCAAATTCAGCTACTTACTACCTGCAGGAATTTCTGCAAATCTGCAAGTCACCTAAATTATCTTTTGTTTTTGTTTTTGTTTTTGTTTTTGAGACTGAGTCTCTCTCTGTCGCCCAGGCTGGAGTACAGTGGCGTGATCTCCGCTCACTGCAAGCTCCACCTCCCGGGTTCACGCCATTCTCTTGCCTCAGCCTCCGAGTAGCTGGGACTACAGGTGCCCGCAACCACAACTGGCTAATTTTTTTGTATTTTTTAGTAGAGACGGGGTTTCCAGGATGGTCTCGATCTCCTGACCTCGTGATCCGCCCGCCTCGGCCTCTCAAAGTGCTGGGATTACAGGTGTGAGCCTCCACGCCCAGCAAATTATCTTTTATTTTTGAGAGGGAGTCCCGCTCGGTCACCCAGGCTGGAGTGCAGTGGCGCCATCTCAGCTCACTGCAACCTCCGCCTCCCGGGTTCAGGCAATTCTCTGCCTCAGCCTCCCGAGTAGCTGGGATTACACGCGCCTGCCCCTTGCCTGGATAATTTTTTGTATTTCTAGTAGAGACGGGGTTTCTCCATGTTGGTCAGGCTGGTCTTGAAATCCTGACCTCATGATCCACCCGCCTCCGCCACCCAAAATGCTGGGATTATAGGCGTGAGAAAGTGCGCCTGGATTTAATTTTCTAAGTCTTCATTTCATCATCTGTAAAGTAGAGATAATTATGCATATTTTTCTTGGTTGTTATATAAATAGGATTTATATCTATATGGTACTGTGTACAGAAATCAGTACCTACAAATGGTTACTATTATTATGTAACAGTATGAGATTAGGGAATCCCATAGAAGACTTTGGTGTATTTCTGGGTCTCTTTCCAGCCAGTTAAGCCAAGGATAGGTATTTATATACGTAGAGATTAAGTATTATGTATGTACATATATAGATCTTAGCATATCTATATGCAATCTACACATATCCATCTATATATATACACACACACACACACACACGTTCACTTGTTCAAGAAATCCTTATTAAATTTCTTTCTTTCTTTCTTTCTTTTTTTTTTTTTGACAGGGTCTCACTCTGTTGTTCAGACTAGAGCGCAGTGATGCAAACATGGCTTACTGTAGCCTTAACCTCCCAGGCTCAAGTGATCCTCCTGCCTCAGCCTCCTGAGTAACTGGGACTACAGGCACACGCTACCATGCCTTGCTAATTTTTTTTTTTTAATTCTTTGTAAAGACAGGGTCTTTCTATGTTGACTAGGCTGATCTGAAACTCCTGGCCTCAAGCGATCCTCCCTGCCTTGGCCTCCCAAGGTGCTGAGATTACAGACCACTTTGCCTGGTCCCCTATATGGCAAGCTATGAATTTATGTCGTATTTTGTATGCTCACTTTTAGAATACTGTGCAATCTTTTAGAATTTTATCCATTGAATTTGAACTTTCACAATAATTATTAGTTAAATACTATTCTGTGATTACTTTTTAAAATTTCAAAGCATTGTTTAAAGATTTGTAAAATTAGACTATAATACACATAATAAAATTGTGTGTTCAAAGAAAAAAATTGACAAATGTTGGATTTATTATTGGAATAACTAAACAATTTTTTAAAAATTATTCTTGTTTCCTCCTTTATTGTAATGCCAAATTGCTAAATTTTTCTTTTGAAAGCACATATCATTTTTAAGACAAAAAATAAATCCGAAGTAAAGAAGAAAGGTTTTACCATCTAAATTTGGCAGTATCCACAAAAACTAAATTTAGAAATATTACTTGCATTCTTGCTTGTGTTCATGTGTTCATTCCCCATCACACTATATGCACCAACTTTTACATGTAAATCTGTCTTTTAATCTAAAGGGAAAACCATGACTGAGGCTGAATAGGGAAAGATTCAGTCACTAAGCAGCAGACTAGAACCTCAGTGCTTATGAATTTTCATTCTAATTATGTTCCTAATTTGTGGTGTACCCTAAGGAATTTCTCAGCCAGTTTCTGCTTCTCGTACTTGGCTTATAAAATAGTGGCATTCACACTTACTTTTTTTTTTTTTTTTTTTTTTTTTAGACAGAGTCTCGCTCTGTCACCAGGCTGGAGTGTGCAGTGGCGCGATCTCAGCTCACTGCAACCACGGCCTCCCAGGTTCAAGAGATTTTCCTGCCTCAGCCTCCCAAGTAGCTGGTACTACAGGGGCATGCCACCATGCCCAGCTAATTTTTCTATTTTTAGTAT
Source organism: Theropithecus gelada (assembly GCF_003255815.1). Taxonomy (NCBI): domain Eukaryota; kingdom Metazoa; phylum Chordata; class Mammalia; order Primates; family Cercopithecidae; genus Theropithecus; species Theropithecus gelada. The sequence goes on from NC_037669.1 coordinate 144,825,398, forward strand.
AAACAGGGTTTCACCATGTTGGCCAGGATGGTCTTGATCTCTTGACCTCGTGATCCGCCCACCTCAGCCTCCCAAGGTGCACAGTTACTCTTTATCCCGACTCTGACTAGCTTCTGAGCAAGCATTGTATATAATTAAGCTCATTACTGGTTGTTCACAATGATGACAAGAAAAGATCATATTCTCTTCAGTGCTTGGCGTGCTAATATGTAAATAACTATCAAATAGTTACCCAGTCAGACTCTCTAGTAAGTTGATCACGATCACATTTGGTTTTGGTTTTCACTGGGAAAGAGTTCAAGATTGATTGGCTCATCTTCATACCACCCACTACATCCCACAGGGATCTAGCAGTAGTTATGATCCCCAAGAGCATTCTCATCAACAATTAGTACTCAGTAGTCATGGCTTCTTATCCCTTCAGCATGTTAATATTTGAGAAAAATGAAAAGTAATTCTTCATGTAAGAAAATGAGATGTTCTGTCTTGGAAGTGTGGAGTTTTATTTCACATGTTCAATCACCACTCACCACAATATGTCTGAGAAAATTCTATTTGAGGATTAAACAAAATAATATAGCCCAAAATGAGAGATTCTGTATTAAAATTTTAGGAAGATTCAACTTGCCATATCATCTCTTCAATTCTCATGTCAGGTTAAGAGGCATATATTCATTTTGCTATAATAGTAAGAAATTGCTTCCAAACTTTGCACTCTAATGTTAAGGAACAAATCTGTAAAGTTTCAATAATGTCATACAGAAAAATCATAGCTTCTGCCAGCCTACGAGTGAATAGGATACCAGTGGTTAGAAATCAAGGACCATCCTGTGGGTATCAGGCACAACATCTGAGTGCCCACTGAGGGCATGGTAGTCAGTGACCATTGCTCAGCCCAGGCATGACAGAGCCCTGGCAGAGAAATATTTCTTTTAATACCTTGACCAAACTTAACCTAACTTAGGGGGATGTGTCTCATGTGGTAGCAGTAAAGCCACTGATGGAAAGATAATAGGTTTAAATATATGCATATTTCAAAAAGCCTACACTTTTTAATTTTTAAGTTCAGGGTTATAAGTGCAGGTTTGTTACATAGGTAAACTTGTGTCATGGGGGTTTCTTGTACAGATTATTTCATCACCCAGGTATTAAGCCTAGTACCCATTAATTATTTTTCCTGATCTTCTCCCTCCTCCCACCCTCTACCCTCTGAAAGGCCCCAGTGTGTGTCATTCCCCTCTATGCGTTCATGTGTTCTCATCAGTTAGCTCCCACTTAAAAGTGAGAACATGCAAGATTTGGTTCTCTGTTCCTATGCTAGTTTGCTAAGGATAATGGCCTCCAGTTGAATCCATGTCCCTGCAAAGGACATAATTTCATTCTTTTTCATGGCTGCATAGTATTCCATGGTGTATATGTACCACATTTTATTTATCCAGTCTATTATTCATGGGCATTTAGGTTGATTCCATGTCCTTGAAAAAGCCAAGTTTTAATATTGGTGTAATTTACTTTCATTAGGAAAGTGAGATATACTAATCCATTACTAGCCAAAGAAATTTCTATAGAAATGGTGTCTTGTTGACAGTTAGCCAGTCTCCAAGCATGGTGTATGTTTATAATTTTTTATTCATATCTTGGTTCATGGTTCCATGTTTTAATTCTTAAGAAACTTCAGATTTATCTTTGATAATCATCTGATGATAGCACCACATTTAGTCTGCAAATAGGATTTGAAGGACTCTGTGAATTTACTATTCTTTGAGATGGTACCTAGCCATCTGAAAAGAGAATCAATTTGAAAAGAGAATTCAGAAATTTACAATTTAGAATGACATCTAGAAAGAAATCACAAATGCAAGTTTCCTTACTTTCCATTAAAATGTATAGGAAAAAGGGTCCAAAATCCACATGATAACTGAAAATAGAGGCTGAATTTTTAAAAAGTTACTATCAAAATTAGAGTGAAAAATTTATGAACCATGAAAGAAATATACTGCATTAATTTTTTAGCAATCTAGACTTCATCTCAGTAAATAATAGACCACCTGAAAAAGGGTAAAATATTAACTGTTCTCCAAATGTAGAAAGTACACAAGTTGTAGCAAAATGAGAACCAAGTGTTAATTTCTTTATTGTATAGTTTCAAGGTGCTACAGCTTAGCCAGAAAATTATTTCATAAACAGAGAGAGTGAGAAAGAGAGAGAGACAAACTCTTCCCCACCCCTAGCCCTCCAAATGTGCTCACTACATCCACTGGGAGACCACTGGGAAGGATGGGCAATGGCAAGCTGTATCCTGGAAAGTGTACTCTAAAAGCATTAAGTACTGCCAGAGAACTCCAGGCTGAAATGCATGATGGAATATGTAAGGGGGGGTGGGAGAGTTGTTTGTTTGTTTGTTTGGTTGGTTGGTTGGTTGGTTGGTTGGTTTTGAGACAGGGTCTCGCTCTGTTGTCCAGACTGGAGTGCAGTGGCACAATCTCTGCTCATTGCAACCTCTGCCCCCCGGGCTCAAACAATCATCCCAGCTCAGCCTCCTAAATAGCCAGGGTTGCAGGCACACACAATGCCTGGCTTATTTTGTGTATTTTTTTGTAGAGATGGGGTTTCACCATGTTGCCCAGGCTGGTCTCAAACTCCTGGGATCAAGCAATCCTCCTGCCTCGGCCTCCCAAAGTGCTGGAATTACAGACATCAGTCACTACATCTGGCCTGTAGTTTTTTATATGTTTCATTAGGTCAGGGTGTTAAGGATCCAAAGGAAGAGAGATAGGAAAGCACCCTAAGGAAAGCACAACTATATAAGGTAAACTCCTGATAGAAACTGGAATAGAATGCCAACTTGCCTTTTGACATCAGTTGAAAAACACACACAAACAAAAATCCAACTACCATTCAATAGACAAGAGCATGGCTAGGGATATTCATGTTTAAAAATCTTAAGTGAGGCTAGATCTTACCTTGTTAATAAAATAATAAATATAACAGCTCAACCTGTTGTATACGTAAAAAATATATAATATACAGTAAGATAAAGATGGAAATTACTCTAAGAACCATTAATTTGTTTATTTTTATGTTGAATATATTTTAACTTGTTTTATGTAATCAGCACAGTGCCAGGCACTGGATATAGAAAGGAAAGTAATTCAGACATTCTTTCTCTCTGCTTTAAGTTACAGTCATGTATGTATGACAGATATTAATTCAAAATTCAGCACACATATTTACTAAATATGGTAAATATAAACTGAGGTATAGAAAGACATAGAAAGGAGACCTATTGCCATATCCAAGGCAAAATTTTATAAAATTCACTGGTATTCTCATGTATGTCAATGTATGTAAATACATTTTGTGTTGTGTTTGTGTATTTGTAAGGTAATGCAAATGTAAAATATAATATAAAGAGATGCCAGTCTCTAGGAAAAAGAAAATCATAAGATAACAAGCAAGGAAAAAAAGGAAATATGTACAATGTGGAGTGGGTCAAAGGCAATTAAATATGTAATGCCAAAATAAAAACCCATATGAAAGAGACAGCAGAACTAGACTCACACTGAGAAAATGGAATCAGCAATATGTAAAACAAAATTTTAAAAGACTTCCTAAAATCAAGAAGAAATGAGCAGAGGGATGAAAACAATAGAAAAGAAGATTATAGGCCGGGCGCGGTGGCTCACGCCTGTAATCCCAGCACTTTGGGAGGCCGAGGAGGGTGGATCACGAGGTCAACAGATGGAGACCATCCTGGCCAACATGGTGAAACCCCATCTCTAGTGAAAATAGAAAAATTAGCCGGGCGTGGTGGCACGCATCTGTAGTCCCAACTACTCGGGAAGCTGAGGCAGGAGAATTGCTTGAATCCGGGAGGCGGAGGTTGCAGTGAGCCGAGATCACGCCATGGCATTCCAGCCTGCCAATAGAGCGAGACTCCGTCTCAAAAAAAGAAAAAAAAGAAAAGATTATAATTTTGGAGAGCATAAAACAGGAAACTAACACATGAATAGCTTATACTTCCAAAAAATACACCACAGCAAATAGAAATTAAAAATAAGAATAGAAGGAGGGGTGAGAGTGAAAATGATATTCTAAACTGCAAAAGAAAAAAAAATGTAGCTAATATCATACTCAATGGCGAAAAACTAAAAGCTTTTTCTCTAAGATCAGGAATAAGACAAGGATGTCTGCTTTCACTTCTACTCAACAAGATACTGGAAGTTTTAGCAAGAGCATGTAGACAAGAAAAAGAAATAAAAGCATCTAAATAGGAAAGGAAGAAGTAAAACTGTCTCTGTTCACAGATGACAGGTTCTTACATGTAGTAACACATATGGAATCTGCACATGTGTGCAAACACACACTCGTAAACACACACAAACATTTAAAACCAATAAATTTAGCAAAGTTTCAGGATACAAAATCGACACATGAAGAAATCAGTTGTATTTCTACACTGCAATAAATAATCCACAAAAGGAACTAAGAAAACAATACCATCTTCAATAACATCAAAAATAATAAAATAGGAATAAATGTAACCAAGGAGAAACAAGACTTACACACTTTATAAACATTGCTGAAAGAAATTAACGAAGATCAAAATCAATGGGAGGACGCACTGTGTTCACAGATTGTAATACTTAATATTGTCAAGATGATAATACTACCCAAAGTGATTTACCCAATCAATGCAATCTGTATCAAAATCCCAAGAGTGTTTTTGCAGAAATGGGAAAATCCATCCTAAAATTTTTGTGGAATTTCAATGGAGCTAGAAGAGCCAAAATAATCTTGAAAAAGAACAAAGTTAAAGCACTCACTCGCCCGGCGCGGTGGCTCAGGCCTGTAATCCCAGCTCTTTGGGAGGCCGAGGCGGGTGGATCACAAGATCAGGAGATCGAGACCATCCTGGCTAACATGATGAAACCCTGTCTCTACAAAAAATACAAAAAATTAGCTGGGCGTGGTGGCGGGCGCCTGTAGTCCCAGCTACTCGGAGGCTGAGGCAGGAGAATGGCGTGAACCCGGGAGCTGGAGCTTGCAGTGAGCCGAGATCGCGCCACTGCACTCCAGCCTGGGCGACAAAGAGAGACTCCATCTCAAAAAAAAATAAAAAAATTAAAAAAATTAAAAAAACACTCACTCATACTTTTTGATTTCAAAACTTAATACAAAGCTACAATAATTAAAAAAATGTAGTAATGACGTAACTATAGACATATATACTAATAGAATAAAATGGATAGCCCAGAAATAAACCCTCACATTTATGGTCAATTGGTTTTGACAAGGGTGCTAAGAAGAACATTCAGTGAGGAACAAACAGTCTCTTCAAATAATGCCTAAAAATACAAGATAATATCCTCATGGGAAGGAATGAAGTTGGACCTTTATCTTACATGATATACAAAAATGAATTCAAAATGGCTCAAAAAAGAAAAAAAAAAAAAAAACTATAGCACTTTTAGAAGAATACATAGGAGCAAATCTTCATGACCTTGGATTTGGCAATGGTTTCATAAGTGTGACATAAAAAGTACAGGCAACGAAAGAACAAATAGATCAAATGGACTTCATTAAAATTAAAAATTTTGTGCATCAAAAGATGCTATCAAGAGAGGCCAGGCATAGTGGCTGCTGCCTGTAATCCCAACATTTTGGGAGGTGGAGGCAGAAGGTTTGTTTGAGGCCAGGAATTTGAGATCTGTCTCGGCAACACTGGGGGACCCCATCTTTACCAAAAAAATTTTGAAAAATAGCTGGGTGTGGTGGCACGTGTTTGTAGTCTGAGCTACTTGGAAGACTGAGAAGGGAGAATTGCTTGAACCCAGGGGTTTGAGGTTACAGAGAGCTATGATCATGCCACTGCATTCCAGTTTGGGTGAGCAGAAGATCCTACCTCTAAAAAAAGAGAGATAGTGAAAAGACAAGCCACATAGTGGGATAAAATATTTATAATTCACATGTAATTAATATCCAATATATAAAGAACTTCTACGACTCAACAGCAAAAAGACAAACAGCCCAATTAAAAAATTGACAAAGTACCTAAATGGACATTTTGCCAAAGAAGATACACAAATGGCCAACAAGCAGATGAAAAGATATTCAACATGATTAGTTATTGGGAAAATATGCATCAAAACCTAAATGAGAAACCATTCCATATGCATTAGGATGGTTGTTATCAATGAATCAAAAAATAACAAATGTCATCAAAGATGTAGAGAAATTGAAACCCTCCTGCATTGCTGGTGCAAATGTAAAATAGTGCAGCCACAGTGGAAAACACTTTGGTGGTTCCTCAAAAGTTAAACATAGAATTACCATGTGACTGTCCATTCCATTCCTAGGTATGTTCCTAAGTGAATTGAAAAGAAGCATTCAAACATACACACTTTTGCCAAAATTCATAGCAATATGATTTACAATAGTCAAAAGATGGAAACCATCTAAATGCCCATCAAGAGACAAAGAGATAAACAAAATGTGCTATATCCATGTAATGGCATATTATTTAGCCATGAAAAGGAATGGAGCTCTGATGTATACTACAACATGGATTAACATTGAAAATCTTATGCTAAATAAAATAAGCCAGGCACAAATATTGTATAATTCCACTTTTATGAAATACCTAGAATAAGCAAATACACAGAGGCAGAAAGTAGATTAGAAGTAACCAGAGGCTGGAGGGAGAGAAGAAGTTATTGCTCAATTTGTTGAAAATTTCTGTTTGGGTTGATGAAAACTTTTTATATAGTGGTGATGGTTGCACAACATTGTAAATGTAATTAATGCCATTGAATTACACATTTTAAAATGGTAAAAATTGCAAGTTTTATATTTTTTTTTTGCAATTTAAAAATTGCTTTGAAAAGTATTGAGTATGAATTCCAAGCAAAATTTTAAGAGAAATATCTGGGTGAAATTTTTAAATGAAAACACCGAAAAAAATAGAAAACTCTTTACATGTTCTCAGAAACAAAGGGGAAAACATCCAGCTGAACCAAAAATTCTCCCTTGAATCTCAAAATGCCGGAAGTTAATGGAGAAATGTCTGCAGAGTTTTGAGATAAGACAGTTGTAATCACAGGAAACTGAAATACAGTCTTATTTAAAAGGTCAAAAATGTGTCATCCATGTCTCTGCCTAGAAAAAAGAAATGCAAAGATTAACTCTGTATCAGAAGAAACAAAAAGAAAATATGTAAAAAATGAAGCACATTATGGAAGAACCAAATGTACAAATAAAATCAGAGAACTGTCTATGTAATTATAAATCTAATGATACAACTAACTTCAAATGTCTAAAATTATTCTTGAAAGAGAATCTTTACCATGTAATACTATGATTTAGTAATAATAATCTAGATATAAAAGCTGAGCTTATATTAATAAAGAAAAAGATATGAAGAACTGAGGGAAAGTAAATATATGCATAATTCTTCATCTTAAATTGGGGAATGAGTGGCTCCAATAAAATGTGTGTGTGTGTGTGTATGTGTGTGTGCATGTGCATGCCTATGTATAATTTCACTGTTGATTGCTGAAATAAGACAAAGACACAATAAAATGCTTTTGGAAGGGTAAGCATAAAAGTGAGTACTGGTACAGTTAAAAACAAGACATCTATACTCCTTTCCACAGCACTAGGAAAGAAACGAGGAAAACCGAGTTTATTTCCTCCTATGCCTTTTACCCTATTTAAGTCAGTCACCACCAGAAGCCCAAGATTCTTCAACACCTGAACCTTATCTCCATATTGCTTTGCCTGTCCCAGTTAACTCTCCCAACTGTCTATTTTTTCTCAACTACTGAAAACGTTTCCCAGTGTGGTGTATTCCGCCAGTCTTTTTTTTTTTTTTTTTTTTTTTGTTAAGACAGAGTCTCATTCTGTCACACAGACTGGAGTACAGTGGCATGATCTTGGCTCACTGTAACCTCCACCTCTCAGGTTCAATCGATTCTCCTGCTTCAGCCTTCTGAGTAGCTGGGATTACAGGCACACACCACCATGTCTGGCTAATTTTGGTATCTTTGGTAGAGACAGAGTTTTGCCATGTTGGCCAGGCTGGTCTCGAACTCCTGACCTCAAGTGATCCTCCTGCCTAGGCTTCCCAAAGTGCTGGGATTACAGACGTGAGGCACCACGCTCAGCCTATTCTGCCTCTCTTGATATGTAGCAGCAAAATCTCTTTTAAGTCGGCTTGATTTCTGCAAGTTCCCTTCATCCACTTGCCTAGCTTTTGACTGAAGGTCTCTCTTTACTGTAGCTCTCTCAAGAAGTGGCTCTTTTTAATTCCATCCTCCTCACTTGACTAGGAGATGGAGTGCATGTCTCTTTTTTTTTCTTTGCTCTTCATTCTGATTTCCAAATCTTATTTCTTTCCCCACTCATCCCTGAAATCCCACAGTTTGTTAGCCTGTTGTAGGTCATCTGTCAAATCCACGCTATCCCTTATTTTTCTATTATGATTCCTGAGTAATGTCCATTCTCTCCAACACAACTCATCATATATCTTAGATGTGCCTTCTCATGCCTTGGCCTCCGTTTCTCTTGATCTCATCTCTTCCAATGATTTTGCCATCTACCCTTTCTCAACAACTTACTCCAATGGTCACACCCCAGACCAGCACTGTCCAATATACTGGGCATTAACCACATGTAGTAATGAACCCTTGAAATGTGGCTGGTGTGACTGACTAGGGACTAACTTTTAAATTGTATTTTATTTTCTTTATCTGTAACTTTTTAAATAATAAGAAATTTAGTTGTTGAAAAACTTTTAAGAATGCTTGGATTGACTTGGGTTTATAAATTTACTTTTATACTTGTAAACGTTACAAAATCTAAATACAGATCAAGTATTTCCAACACAAATTTAACTTCCTAATTGAGATGCACTATATGTATGAAACTCACCAAATTTCAAAGGTTTAGAATGAAAAACGAAAGTAATATATTTAATTAATAATTTTAAATCGATTGTATGTTAAAATTATAATTTTGGATACATTTGGTTAAATAAAATATACTCTTAAAATTAATCTTATCTCTTTTTACTTTTTATGTAACTACTAGATCACAATATTACATATGTAGCTTGCATTATATTTCTATTGGATACGTTCTTGTCATTACCAACTGTGTCCTTGTCTTTACTAGACCTTGTAATTACCAAGAATTATACCTCAATACCAATTTTAAAGACCACTCCTTGACCAAAAACTGTCTTTCCAACTGGCCTGATAATTTTCTGATAATTATTTAACCCTACCAAGATGATCAGTCCATTGATCTTACCACCTTAGACGGTCTCTCCTCCACTCATCAGTTACACTCAGTTTAGACTCCGTGCTCCATCATTAAAATTAACAAATACATGAATTAAAATATAACAAAAGACATGTAGCAAGAAAACATTTATAGCAAGCTTTTGTGGTGTCCTCTGAAAACTGTTTTCTATCATTTGATTTTCTCAAAAATACCATGAGGTAGTTACTAAATTTATTCTCATTTTACTGATGAGGAAACAGAGACTTTGGGAGTTTAACTTGCCCAGTATCCTAGAGCTAGAAGTGGCAAAGCTGGAACTCTAACCAGGGTCTATCAGACTATAAAGAAGATGTTCTTAATCTCCTTGTTCCTATGCTATGCTACAATACCATGATGGAAAGGGAAAATAAATGATAAGTTTTCTCCTTAAGGCAGTTGTTCCCTCTAGCCCCTCTACGTCTTTTGTATTTTGCCTGAATGTGGCCCACTCTTTTGACTCCTATCACTTGTCTCTGATTCTGGCAGCAGATCTTACATATGACTCAAAGCTACTTGCACTTCACTCAGGTTCCCCCAATCAGAAACTCTACTACGCACTTGGGAATTTAAACCTTGAACAAGTGATATAACAATATGGAGATTGTTGGCATTTAGATTTCCCTGATGCACAGTGAAAGCATGAGAACTGTTCCTCGGTTTAATATTTGCTGTTATATAAGCTGCCTAACCTTTGTTATAATTCACTATCTAGCCTGGTGTTCAACCTTTCAATGATTCTATGGATCCCTGATATTCATCCAGATAAAACAGGTCAATTTCCATTGCTGGCAACCAAGAAGTCTAATGCTAATACAGGAGGTAACATGTGGCATACAGAGAACTAATACTATTACAAGTTCAATTAAGAAACTATCATTGTGAAATGTATGCTTAAGAGGGCTCCATTGAAGGAATAATACTTTGTGTTGATCCTTGGGAGTGGATAGGAATTAAAGTAGTCCAGAAAAGCAAATCAGAAGAGCATTCCAAAAAGATGATTACCAGGTAAGTATGGAAGCATAGCTGTACATAGTACAAGTAGGGGAGTGAAGCAAAGGAGTGGCGTTAAGAAGTCAAAGGGTTAAGATATTGAAATGGTTATGGAAATGTTAGATTTTGGAAACTGTCAAAAAAAAAAAAGGATTGGGGACTGAAACTTCTATGCAAGAACTAAGGGTGTTGTGAAAAAGAATCAATATTCTGAATATGCAATAAAACCAATAAACTACATCTGCCATCATTTAAGTTTTTAATAGCTATTTAACCTGTGCATTCCTATGTGTTATTGTTCTTTTCTGTTGCACATGATATAAACTGATTTGATTAATATGTTTTCCGATCTCCTTCTAATGTGCCTTTGTCTACTACAAAGTCTAGAAAGTTAAAAGCTGAACTTCTCTACTCTCTTGTAGTCAGCTTTCTAGATATCAGCCTCTTCCGTCAGATGTACTCAAGCAAGACCAGAATTTAGATCTTAAGTAAATGGGAGAGAAGTGGCACGAGACATCTAGTTTGCTAACTGGAAATTGTGGCAGAGGCAACAAGGATCCTGAAGCTGGGGTCCTTCATAGCAGCTTCCCAGTTAAACAGACAACTTCCTGGTCATGGCAACAACAGCTTCTCCCTTGGCAGCTCACTTCAGGAGTGTAGCTTTTGTACTGGTCCCTGTAAGTTCAACCTAGCATCTGTTTCTTGAGCAATCCCAAAGATTCAGCCAGCCATTTAACATCCTGTGATAAATCTTGTCCTGCTTAAACTCGGTTCTGTTCTCTGTAACTATCTTCAACAAACATTTGTTCTAACTGTTCCAGTTTGGGGGGAAAAAATGACCATGCTGTAAACAGTTTGTTGATGAATAACATGTCTAGGTACAAAAACACAGTAAAACATACTCCTTTTTAAAAAAAAATTGTGAAATTTTAAACTTCACAGCATTCTTATCATACCCAATGTCTTCCTATCCTTTTTATAAAAGAGAAATTCTATTCATCAAAATATTATTCAGTAGGGAATATCATTGTTAAAAGAATAAATACTATATATATACAGTTTTTTTATGTTTCTAAAACATTTTCTTGATTAATTTAAAAAGTATAGAGTGATTAATTCTGCTCAGGAAATATACATTTGGCAGAAGTGGGTCTCAATTTTATTCAAGATGCTCTTTGATATATTATATTAAATTTAATTGTTGTATTGATGATAAAATTCCCCGAGAAAATGCTATGATGCTATTGATATGATGAAGGTTTTCTTTATGGAGTCTATTTTCAGAGTTTGTTCAGCAACTTAAATAAAGTTATTTCTCTCAAGGAAAAGTACAACAACCCCCTTACATCATTCATGGTAGCAAAAAATTTACCATCATTTTACAAAAAAAAAAAAAAAAAGGAGTTTGTTTCTAATTAAAGAAACATTTAAGTGGTTGACAGGTGAAAAAAAAATAAAGTTGCTGGATCGTTGACTTTTTTTAAAAAAGGAGAAGGATTTTTCTCAATGTCTATCTTTATTCATTCTCTGAAGACTACTGGCTTATCCTTCAACGAATAATAAATATCGGGTGTGTGGATATGCTGGCTTACATCTCATTATTTGAAAAGCATAGAAAACTGATTTTAATATGTGTTTGTTCTTAGCAGCAGGATATAGTAATTTTGAAATGAAATTATCAAATTGAGCATTAGCATAATGTATACATTTCAGATTTACAGGACTATATCATATATATATATCATACGTACATGTATTGCTTGAGGATACACTAGAAATTCCTTACTATTACATGTTTCTGTTTTATATTTGTTTAAAGTAGTAAGTAAACACATTCCAAAAAGGTCACACTAATATTTCTCCATTCATTTGTCTTGTCGATCATTAGATATTTAACACATATTTATATTAGTTTAAATATTAAGTATCTTATTTATCTTGAAATGTTGTACTTTTTAATCCTTGTTTACTGCAAATACGTCAATGGATACTGAAGAGATGAAACCTTAAAAATAGAAACTTCTAAGCAAAAATAAGTCAAACAAAAAGCCAATTTAATGAAGTATTTATGAGGCACCTACTACTAACATTGAATTGACTTATATTCTATGGCTATAGAAAGCTTCACCTAAACATCACAAAGAACAATAGAGGAAGAGAAAAAAATACTTCCAAATCTGAGACACGCTCCATGCTCATCTGATCATAGTTCAGTTTCTCACACAGTAAGCTATGCATGGGACCTTGGGGCTACTTCCACACATTCTTAGTGAGGAGGAACAAAATGCAGTCATTCCAAGCCTAGATGCCTAACTGCATGACCCACTTATAAAATTCTTTTTTGTGCTGAAGGTGAACATGCATCCTGGAATTTGTGCTCGAACGCAATTTAGTGATCTTAAAAACATAATCTCCTTAACTTAAACATTTTGCATGTGCATGAGGCACCGGGGAATATGCAATGATGCCCTAATTGAAACATGACTTAATAAGCAGTCCCTGAAACCAGTAGAGCCGCTGAACTGTAATCCCAGCTTTAACACCACTTGCTGTGTTTCTTTGGTGTAATTGAATGATACACCAGAATTTTAGTCTCCCCATTTGATGAAAGAAATGAACAGTGAAGGTAACCGTCACTGAAAAATTGAGTAATTAAATAATTAATTTTCCCCCACTTTATAGAGACAAATTACATTTGTAAAGAAATATTTATCAAAATGGGGTTGCTGTCTGAAAAGCCTCTTTCTACAGTGGAAATGTTTACCAAAATCTGTAGATTAATACCTTGGTCCTTGGTTCTCGATTTTTCAACCTGTTGGTATATTTATTTGAGTAATATGATAATTAGTAATTCAACAAATTAAAATGGCATGAACCACTAAGAAGAACAAAGCAGATCTATTTGAGCTAATAGGAAAAGATTACCATAAAATGTTAAATGAAAACATCCAGGTACAGTTTACAGTGTACTCTATGGGATGTGCTTAAAAAGAGATGTGAGAGGGGAGAGATTCTGACCCAGACACATGGTGATAAATTTCTCCGAGTGCCTAAGGTAGTGTTTATTTTCTCTTTTTAAACATGGCACCTCTCTCAATACCTGGTTTAAGTTAGGTAGTAAATAAGTGCATATGTGTGGTATGAATGTCTTCTTTAGAATGTCATTTGATCTTTTCACAAATAAAATAAAAATAGTTATGTCCAAAATTGCTAAAGATTTTGTAAACTCTTTTTTAAGGGTTTCTGAAATTGTAATCCAGCAAAAAACTGAACCAGTAAGAAAGAAATTAAGTAAACTGTATTATAACCACTTGATGAAATATTATGTAACTTAAGATTAGTTTAATGATTATGTAGCAATAAATAAAAATATGACAGCACATAAAATGAAAAACAAAGTATCTACTAAAACTGAACATGTATATATCCTAGGATCCCACAATTTCCTTCCAGCATGTATAGCCAACAAAAAAAGTGTACATATATATTCAACGAAAGATAAGAACAGAAATTTTCATAGCAACTCTTTTTCTAATTCTCCCGTTGATATCAAAAGAAGTGTCCTTTTGTATCATCACATTTATTTTATTATTGTAATAATTTTCATAAGAAATATATTACTGCCAAGCTTCTGAGCACAAAATAAAAATTAGGAATCAATTCATTTGAGACTCAGAATAATAGTAGATCACAGTTTTTAAAGTCACTTAAAAGTATCTTGGTCTTTTCTAACCTTGGGTGGTCACTTTAAGATCTGGGCAACATCCTTAAACCCTGTCTCTGAAGAATGCTTTACAGTTGGACACTACAGCTCATTGAGGGCCCATTTGATCAGCAGTAATGGTCAATTGGAGCAACTGCACCCCTGTTGTCTGCAAGTGGAAGAGGATACATGCCAGTACGTAAGGCTGGGTGTGTCTTTTCTCAGTAACTTCACACACAGCTCTGTGCAATACTCTGGGAAACAACACTTCAATGAGAGATCTGCCTTTAGCTTTAGACGTTAGTTGAACCCCAGGAGCCTGGAGCCATCAGTAATAGAAGTGGAAAGCTCTGGCTAGAGATGGTCCTGGCAGGAGAAAGAGAAAGATGACTGCAAGAACAGCAGGAACCAAAGATGGCACTAAGAGCCACAGGAAGAGACATTGTGAGCTGCTCACTTGGTATAATGACTGTCCCAAGGTGAATACATAAAAGTAAGAAATCATGACATCTCATTATATGCTGGCTTTAGTGTCAGCCTTCAGTCAGCATGGCTGACTGACACAAGCTAAAAATAAAACCAATAATAAAAATCCCAATTCCCTTGGTCTCTGACACCTCAGAGTGGTAGCTGTTTATGGATGAGACAGCTTCAGCCTTTGACAGCATAAATTACTTCAAATAATAAAGTGTCACCTAACAACTAGTTTAATAGTTTGAAGGTTCTGCAGTAACTACTTCGAAATAAAAACCCTAGCTCTTGTGTTTTATCTTATCTGAATATAGCAACCAGTAGAGAGAAAAATAGCTAAAATGCTAACCCAGCAAATACTATCAGAGATTATTTGGAAGCTCACAAATGTTCAGGCAGATAGCCAAGCAATTTATTTCCCCATCAGAAGGTGAAGGGCTTGCTTCTAACTTCTCCATGGAAGACACTTTGTGAAAATCAACTAGTATTCCTATTGTTTACAAAGCAGCATCTGTTCTTTCTATATGAAAATTATAATTCTTCAGTTGATTCACAGAAACCTCCTCATGACCTCTCGCTACATGAAAAGTAAAGCCCAGTTCAGGAACCCGGATCAGACCTAGGATACAGGTTGCTCCACTTCATACTCACATATTCAGTGAGTGAAAAAAAATGCACATTTAAATTAAACTGATGGCAAAAGGATTTGCTTGTCCAAGTATTTCAAATATTATAGATTTAAACTGTCATTACCCCAAAAAACAATCTCTCTGGAAAATTAACCCAAGGCCAAAAATTTAGGTTGGAAATTATCTAACAAGGAAGAACTCTATAAAATACTACATTTCTTTAAGAACAGGGTTTTAGAATTATATACTAGTAACCTGAAATTTAGCTCTTTTTCAGTGTCTTTTTATTGTTTCATTCAACAAATATAGCTCAGGACCTACTACCTACCAGAAAATGTGCTAGTACTAAAGAGCATTTTTAAAAAACTGCAAAAAGTCTCCATGAATTTACTATCTAGTAAGAAATTGATCTAAATGATGGCAATTCAAAGGCATCTGTGATTTTATTATGAATGACTTCTATGGGCCTGACACTACACCAAATGTTGAAGATACCTCAATATTCCATATTCTAGGAGTCTGCGGTAGAATAGAAAGGGTAAATATACAAGCAAACAAATTACAAAACAACGTAAGTGTTGAAACAGGGGTATATAAAATGTGTACCATGAAAACAAAGACAAGGAAATGTCCAACTAAGCTGACCTGGGAAATCAGAGGGAATTGATAACCTTTGGTACTTGGAAGTTGAGTTGAATTTCAAAAGATGGGTAGGATTTTACCAAGGAGAGAATGAGGTTGATGAAAGAGAGGATATTTCGAGGAAAATGAATAGTAGAATATATGACACAAATGTGAAAAGTCAGGAGGGTCACAGATGATGGGATACAGTTTTTGCCTGTTGACTTGATAGAATTGTTTAATAGCACTCCAATTCACTCTCAAAAGTGTTATTTTTTGGGCAATACAGTATATGGTCAACCTAATGAAATTGCATCTGATAGTTGAGAATTACTGAAACCTTAGACATATTGAAGATGAGTTAGTAAAAAGGAACATTCTAAGGAATCTTCTTTTTTCTTTTCAAGGGCAACATGGATACATTAGAAATTCACTGGGAATGGGGGGGGGGGTGCCCAAGATGGCCGATTAGGAACAGCTCCAGCCTCCAGCTCCCAGGGTGAGTGACACAGAAGATGGGTGATTTATGCATTTTCAACTGAGGTACCGGGTTCATCTCACTGGGGTGTGTCAGACAGTTGGTGCTGGTCAATGGGTGCACCCCAACCAGTAAGAGCTGAAGCAAGTTGAGGCATCACTTCACCTGGGAAGTGCAAGAGGGAAGGGAATTCCTTCTCCTAGCCAAGGGAAACTGAGACACACAACACCTGGAAAATCGGGTAAATCTCACCCTAATACTGCACTTTAAAAAGGGTCTTAGCAAACGTCACACCAGGTGATTATATCCCACACCTGGCCTGGAGGATCCCACACCCACGGAGCCTCCCTCATTGCTACCACAGCAGTCTGAGATCTAACTGCAAGGTGGCAGCCAGGCTGGGGGAGGGGTGCCCGCCATTGCTGAGGCTTAAGTAGGTAAACAAAGCTGCCGGGAAGCTCAAACTCTGTGAAGCCCACCTCAGCTCAAGGAGGCCTGCCTGCCTCTGTAGATTCCACCTCTGGGGACAGGGCATAGCTAAACAAAAAGCAGCAGAAACTTCTACAGATGTCATTGTCCCTGTCTAACAGCATTGAAGAGAGTAATGGTTTGCCCAGTATGGCGGTTGAGATCTGAGAATGGACAGACTGCCTGCTCAAGTGGGTCCCTGACCCCTGAGTAGCCTAACTGGGAGACATCCCCACTAGATGCAGACTGACACCTCACACCTCACATGGCTGGGTACACCTCTGAGATGAAGCTTCCAGAGCAAGAATCAGACATCAACACTTGCTGTTCAGCAATATTCTATCTTCTGCGGCCTCTGCTGCTGATATTCAGGCAAACAGGGTCTGGAGTGGACCTCAAGCAAACTCCAACAGACCTCCAGCCACGGGTCCTGACTGTTAGAAGGAAAACTAACAAACAGAAAGGACATCCACACCAAAACCCCATCAGTACGTCACCATCATCAAAGACCAAAGGCAGATAAAACCACAGAGATGGGGAAAAGCAGTGCAGAAAAGCTGGAAATTCAAAAAAGCAGAGCGCATCTTCCCCTCCAAAGGAACGCAGCTCCTTGCCAGCAATGGAACAAAACTGGACAGAGAATGACTTTGACGAGTTGAGAGAAGAAGGCTTCAGTCAATCAAACTTCTCAGAGATAAAGGAGGAACTACGTACCCAGTGCAAAGAAACTAAAAACCTTGAAAAAAGAATGGAAGAATGGATAACTAGAACAACCAATGCAGAGAAGTCCATAAACGAACTGATAGAGATGAAAACCATGACACGAGAACTACGTAACAAATGCACAAGCTTCAGTAACTGACTCGATCATCTGGAAGAAAGAGTATCAGTGATTGAAGATCAAATAAATGAAATGATGTGAGAAGACAAGTTTAGAGAAAAACGAGTAAAAATAAATGAACAAAGCCTCCAAGAAATATGGGACTATGCAAAAAGACCAAATCTACATCTGATTGGTGTGCCTGAAAGTGATGGGGAGAATGGAACCCAGTTGGAAAACACTCTGCAGGATATTATCCAGGAGAACTTCCCCGCCTACCAAGGCAGGTCAACATTCAAATTCAGGAAAAACAGAGAACTCCACAAAGATACTCCTCGAGAAGAGCAACTCCAAGACACATACTTCTCAGATTCACCAAAGTTGAAATGAAGAAAAAAATGTTAAGGGCAGCCAGGGAGAAAGGTTGGGGTACCCACAAAGGAAAGTCCATCAGACTAACAGCAGATCTCTCAGCAGAAACTCTACAAGCCAGAAGAGAGTGGGGGCCAACATTCAATATTCTTAAGGAAAAGAATTTTCAACCCAGAATTTCATATCCAGCCAAACTAAGTTTCATAAGTGAAGGAGAAATAAAATCCTTTACATACAAGCAAATGTTGAGAGATTTTCTCACCACCAGGCCTGCCCTACAAGAGATCCTGAAGGAAGTACTAATCATAGAAAGGAACAACCGGTACCAGCCATTGCAAAAACATGCCAAAATGTAAAGACTATCAATGCTAGGAAGAAACTGCATCAACTAACAAGCAAAATAACCAACTAATATCATGATGACAGGATCAAGTTCACACATAACAATATTAACCATAAATGTAAATGGGCTAAATGCTCCAATTAAAAGACACAGACTGGCAAATTGGATAGAGTCAAGACCCATCAACATGCTGTATTCAGGAGACCCATCTCACATGCAGAGACACACATAGGCTCAAAATAAAGGGATGGAGGAAGATCGACCAAGAAAACGGAAAACAAAATAAGGCAGGGGTTGCAATCCTAGTCTCTGATAAAACAGGCTTTAACCCAACAAAGATCAAAAGAGACAAAGAAGGCCATTATATAATGGTAAAGGGATCAATTCAACAAGAAGAGCTAACTATCCTAAATATAAATACACCCAATACAGGAGCACCCAGATTCGTAAAGCAAGTCCTTAGAGACTTACAAAGAGACTTAGACTCCAACACAATAATAATGGGAGATTTTAACACCCCACTGTCAACATTAGACAGATCAATGAGACAGAGAGTGAACAAGGATATCCAGAAATTGAACTCAGCTCCGCACCAAGCAGACCTGATAGACATCTACAGAACTCTCCACCCCAAATCAACAGAATATACATTCTTCTCAGCACTACATCACACTTATTCCAAAATTGACCACATAATTGGAAGTAAAGCACTCCTCAGCAAATGTAAAAGAACAGAAATTATAACAAACTGTCTCTCAGATCACAGTGCAATCAAACTAGAACTCAGGACTAAGAAACTCAATCAAAACCGCTCAACTATATGGAAACTGAACAACCTGCTCCTGAATGACTACTGGGTACATAATGAAATGAAGGCAGAAATAAAGACGTTCTTTGAAACCAAGGAGAACAAAGACACAACATACCAGAATCTCTGGGACACATTTAAAGCAGTGTGTAGAGGGAAATTTATAGCACTAAATACCCACAAGAGAAAGCAGGAAAGATCTAAAATTGACACCCTAACATCACAATTAAAAGAACTAGAGAAGCAAGAGAAAACACATTCAAAAGTTAGTAGAAGGCAAGAAATAACTAAGATCAGAGCAGAACTGAAGGAGATAGAGACACACAAAACCCTTCAAAAAATCAATGAATCCAGCAGCTGGTTTTTTGAAAAGATCAACAAAATTGACAGACCACTAGCAAGACTAATAAGAAAGAAAAGAGAGAAGAATCAAATAGATGCAATAAAAAATGATAAAGGGGATATCACCACCGACCCTACAGAAATACAAACTACCATCAGAGAATACTATAAACATCTCTACACAAATAAACTAGAAAACCTACAAGAGATGGATAAATTCCTGGACACATACACTCTCCCAAGACTAAACCAGGAAGAAGTTGAATCCCTGAATTGACCAATAGCAGGCTCTGAAATTGAGGCAATAATTAATAGCCCACCAACCAAAAAAAGTCCACGACCAGATGGATTCACAGCCGAATTCTACCAGAGGTACAAGGAGCAGCTGGTACCATTCTTTCTGAAACTATTCCAATCAATAGAAAAAGAAAGAACCCTCCCTAACTCATTTTATGAGGCCAACATCATCCTGATACCAAAGCCTGGCAGAGACACACACAAAAAAGAGAATTTTAGACCAATATCCCTGATGAACATCCATGCAAAAATCCTCAATAAAATACTGGTAAACTGAATCCAGCAGCACATCAAAAAGCTTATCCACCATGATCGAGTGGGATTCATCCCTGGGATGCAAGGCTGGTTCAACATACACAAATCAACAAACGTAATCCAGCACATAAACAGAACCAAAGACAAAAACCGCATGATTATCTCAATAGATGCAGAAAAGACTTTTGACAAAATTCAACAGCCCTTCATGCTAAAAACTCTCAATAAATTCGATATTGATGGAATGGATCTCAAAATAATAAGAGCTATTTATGAGAAACGCACAGCGAATATCATACTGAATGGGCAGAAACTGGAAGCATTCCCTTTGAAAACTGGCACAAGACAGGGATGCCCTCTCTCACCACTCCTATTCAATATAGTGTTGGAAGTTCTGACCTGGGCAATCAGGCAAGAGAAAGAAATAAAGTGTATTCATATAGGAAAAAAAGAAGTCAAATTGTCCCTGTTTGCAGATGACATGATTGTATATTTAGAAAACCCCATTATGTCAGCCTAAAATCTCCTTAAGCTAATAAGCAACTTCAGCAAAGCCTCAGGATACAAAATCAATGTGCAAAAGTCACAAGCATTCTTATACAAAAATAACAGACAAACAGAGAGCCAAATCATGAATGAACTCCCATTCACAATTGCTTCAAAGAGAATAAACTACCTAGGAATCCAACTTACAAGGGATGTGAAGGACCTCTTCAAGGAGAACTACAAACCACTGCTCAGTGAAATAAAAAGGACACAAACAAGTGGAAGAATACCATGCTCATGGATAGGAAGAATCAATATCGTGAAAATGGCCATACTGCCCAAGGTAATTTATAGATTCAATGCCATTCTCATTAAGCTACCAATGAGTTTCTTCACAGAATTGGAAAAAACTTCTTTAAAGTTCATATGGAACCAAAAAGAGCCCGTATTGCCAAGACAATCGTAAGCCAAAAGAACAAAGCTTGAGGCATCATGCTACCTGACTTCAACCTATAGTACAAGGATACAGTAACCAAAACAGCATGGTACTGGTACCAAAACAGAGATATAGACCAATGGAACAGAAGAGAGACCTCAGAAATAATACCACACATCTATAGCCATCTGATCTTTCACAAACCTGACAAAAACAATAAATGGGGAAAGGATTCCCTATTTAATAAATGGTGCTGGGAAAATTGGCTAGCCATAAGTAGAAAGTGGAAACTGGATCCTTTCCTTACTCCTTATATGAAAATTAATTCAAGGTGGATTAGAGACTTAAATGTTCGACCTAAAACCATAAAAACCCTAGAAGAAAACCTAGGCAATACCATTCAGGACATAGGTCTGGGCATGGACATCATGTCTAAAACACCAAAAGCAACGGCAACAAAAGCCAAAATCAACAAATGGGATCTAATTAAACTAAAGAGCTTCTGCATAGCAAAATAAACTACCATCAAAGTGAACAGGCAACCTATAGAATGGGAGAAAATTTTTTGCAATCTTCTCATTTGACAAGGGGCTAATATCCAGAATCTTCAAAGAACTCAAACAAATTTACAAGAAAAAAGCAAACCACGCCATCAAAAAGTGGGCAAAGGATATGAACAGATACTTCTCAAAAGAAGACATTTATACAGCCAACAGACACATGAGAAAATGCTCATCATCACTCGCCATCAGAGAAATGCAAATCAAAACCACAATGAAACACTATTTCACACCAGTTAGAATGACAATCATTAAAAAGTCAGGAAACAACAGATGCTGGAGAGAATGTGGAGAAATAGGAACACTTGTGCACTGTTGGTGGGACTGTAAACTAGTTCAACTATTGTGGAAGACAGGGTGGCAATTCCTCAAGGATCTAGAAGTAGAAATGCCATTTGACCCAGCCATCCCATTACTGGGTATATACCCAAAGGATTATAAATCACGCTGCTATAAAGACACATGCACATGTATGTTTATTGCAGCACTATTCACAATAGCAAAGACTTGGAATCAACCCAAATGCCCATCAGTGACAGACTGGATTAAGAAAATGTGGCACATATACACCATGGAATACTATGCAGCCATAAAAAAAGGATGAGTTTGTGTCCTTTGTAGGGACATGGATGCAGCTGGAAACCATCTTTCTCAGCAAACTATCACAAGAACAGAAAACCAAACACCGCATGTTCTCACTCATAGGTGGGAATTGA
The DNA here is from genome assembly GCF_003255815.1 of Theropithecus gelada. Classification (NCBI taxonomy): domain Eukaryota; kingdom Metazoa; phylum Chordata; class Mammalia; order Primates; family Cercopithecidae; genus Theropithecus; species Theropithecus gelada. Next base: position 144,847,517 of record NC_037669.1, read on the forward strand.
ACAACGAGATCGCCTGGACACAGGAAGGGGAACATCACACCCCGGTTCCTATTGTGGGGAGGGGGCAGTGGGGAGGGATAGCATTAGGAGATATACCTAATCTAAATGACGAGTTGATGGTTGCAGCACACCAACATGGCACATGTATACATATGTAACAAATCTGCATGTTGTACACATGTACCCTAGAACTTAAAGTATAATTTTAAAAAAAATTATCTGCAAAAAAAAAGAGAAATTCACTGGGAATGTATCAGAATATGTGTATGTTAAAGATAAAACTGATGGGCTATTTAGAGACAGAACTGGGAGGTACCGTATGAATAGCGAGTACAATGTTATAGGACTGAACTAAAGTAGTAATAGATAAGAAAATCTAGATTCCAGTAAAATCAACTGAACTTTAAAGACTGACAACAAAAGAAGAAACCCAGGACAGCCTATTTTCTCATTCCCCTCTGAAGCTGTTTCTAAGCCTTTATCATGTCATTCAAGCCCCCATCCAGGTGAGGGTCTAGTAATATGCCCACTTATCCCTGGCTTCAAATTTTTCCCATGTCTCTTGTATCTTCAATCTCCCTCTTCATCTACGTAAGCTTATAAATATGCTTATTTCTCCATCTCATTTTTTAAAGGCTTTCTGAGACCAGCCTGCTACATGGCAAAACCTGGTCTTTACCAAAAATACAAAAAAAAAAAAAAAATAGCAGGGTGTGGTTGCACCTCCTGTAGTCCCAGCTACTCAGGAGGCTGAGGTTGGAAGATCCCCTTGAGCCTGGGAGACAGAGATTGTAATGAGCTGAGATTGCACCACACTCCAACCTGTGTGACAGAGTGAGACCCCATCTCAAGAAAAAAAATAAAATAAAAAGGCTTTCTCTTAATGTTTGGCCCATGTCTCTCATGTCTTTCATGTCTATACGCCTTGGAGGAGTGGTTTATGTTCACCATCAACAGTCCTCTCTGCTCTTAAGCAAATAAGAGCAATAACAATAGCAACATCAACTGCAATAGTAATAACTAACATAGATTGAGCAATTACTAGATGTCAGACAATATTCTGTATATGCTCTGGCTTATCAATCTTCTCACCAACAATCCACAGTATAGGTACTATTACTATTCCTTTTCTTACTGAAGAGAAGCATAGTAACCAATCCTGAGTAACTGAGGCTTAGAAAATGAGCCTTAGAGAGGTAATCAAAAAGAGCTACTCCCTAGGGAACATCAGCCAAAGATGCCTCTGCCATCACACTGATGGCTACACACGGAGGTCCTCCAATGTAAATAATTGCAGAACTGACTCTTCTAAACTCCAAGCCCATCTGTGAACTTTCTACAGGGCACTTCCACTAGAATAATATGCTCGAAATCCCAACTTGCTATGCATAAAATTAGACCTGTAATCACTGCCCCCTTCAGTCTCCCCAAACAAACAAACAATTAACAAAAAAACAAACAAAAAACCTTCCAGTAATCTGCACTAAGTACTTGAAAGTAAATTGTGACTCTTTCTTAGCTTGCTTTCTTCCTTCCTCAAACTCTACTACCACCTGTCCTTCATGGCCCATGAGATTATCTCCAAAATCTCTGTCTTAGCCATGCTTTCCTTTCTCTTCACTGCCCAAATTCAGCCCCACGTCATCTCTGGACTCTATCATTACTTTGTATCATTACATCACTTCAATCTTTAACTTCTCCATTTCCTCCTCAATACACTAGTCACAACCATCTTTCCTCTATAGCTCTGATCTGGTCATGGTCATCCCCATGGTTAAAAACCTTTGAAGCTTAGCTCAAATGTTATATCTGAAATTTTCCAATTGTTCTCCCTGACAGAAGGAGAATCAGTTACTACTACCATCGGAGTATTCTCATCTTCATTCATATGCTAAGAAACCATTTAACACATTTATGTTGTGTAGTCGCGTATGTTGTGTCTCTCCCCTCTTAGCCCAGATTGTGCCGGCTTTGATGGTAAGGATATGACTATATTCACTGTTGTATATTCAACATCAAGCATAATGCTTAGCATCCATGTTAAATACATGTTTGTCTAATACATCTATTTAGAAATTACTAGATGATAATTATATAGTGTCATGCTCATGTTCTGAAACAAGCTCTAATCACACTTTCTTTTTCAAATATAAAGACATTCATAAGGCATTTTACTACAAGTATCTCACTGGAAGGAAAATTATAGTGAGAAAATGCCTGGGATTTCTAGCCTCAAGAAGAAGATAGAAGATGCCAGTTCTCACAGAAACTTTTCTACAAAGAGACTTTTTCAGACCATGCCTATATTCTGCAACTGGGAAGAGGTTAGATAACTAGCAGATAACTGTTCTATGCATTCTCATTCTGAAGACTTCTCTGAATGTTTCTCAGGTTTCTTCATCTATCTCTTCTTGCTTTATCCTACACACACACACACACACACACACTCTCTCTCTCTCTCTCTCTCTCTCTCTCTCATCATTGAGAATGTTAATAGCCTTTATAGAAGTCAATATCCTGCCATCAGACTCTCACATGGACTACAGCACAGGTCTAGCAGGTGAGTCATTATAGTGCTGGTTATGGAAACAGATGCAAACCTTTCCCGGGGACATCAGCTGGTATGCAAAAGGACAGAATGTGGCCTTAAGATGAAACTGAATGCAAAGTCAAAATTAATTTAACTTATATTTTATTTATGATTCAATGAATTAATAATCAAGGATATTTGCATGGGCAAGTTTTTAAAGGAACATTCTTTGATTGAGTTAGTATTTTCCTTCAGAAGATATTTAAAATATTAGCATAATAGAGCACACTGAAGTACAATCCAAAAAATCATTCGTGAAAATTATTTATACTGTAGGCAGGTATTACCAATCCAAATTAGTGAATATGTAGCAAGTGATACATGCTACCTTATACAACCTAAAGTCTATTGTGAGAAATTTCATTTTGATTGGAATTTTCTTGTAGTAAAATTATATTAAAAATATGAACTTGATTGGTCCAATAGTTTCTAAGCTTAGGCAATATCCCTAAGCATTGTTTTTCTAATTCATGTCCAAGAAGCCTTTTCAAGTGAGAATCTACTAAGGTTTAAGAGTAATGAAGTGGGTAGGAATAAGCAAACACTGTGTATCAGGAAACTGAGGCATACGTCAGTAGTTCTTGATTTCTAAAAAGATGCAACTAATACCACTAACACATTTGAAACCTCCTTGAGCCACCCCAAACATTTAATTCTTGTGCAACATGTGTATGTCCAGATCTTTCGTTTGCAATTATTTTTATATGCATTCATATACAGAAATAAATGACCGTTTTAAGGTCTTTGTATTATGCTGAACAATATTCTGAAGCTTATTTTTGACTTCATCTTGTCTGTGGTTGAGAAAAAAATGGCCAAAAGTTAAACCCCAATTCTGCCCCTTTATCACCTATGTTACCCTAGGCGAGTCACTTCAGTTCCTCTCTCAGTTTTTCATCTGGAAGATGGGAATAATGATAATATTACCTCTCTCATAGGGTTTTGTATGAAAGGTTTAAATGAAAATCCTTTAGAACGGTGTGTGATATACAACATAAAATCTATATGTGTTGGCTAGTTAGTATTATAAGATGCTATCATCTCCCTTATTCTTCTTAATTTCCATATATTACTACAAATCCTGGAATCCCTAGGAATCTCCTTCATCTGGAAACCCTGGAGATCTTGTCTATCTCATGCCTTTAAATGCCATTCACACACTGATGGCTCTCAGGATTACGTCTTTGGTCCAGACCTTTCCCCAAACTGCAGACTCACATATAAGAATGCCTATCCTAACAAGATGTCTAATAGACATCTCAGACACACTATGTCTAAACCTGTACCTCTGACCTTCCTCCCAGCCAGCCACTCACTTGCTCTCCTTGCTGATCAGGCTAAAGCCCTTGGAATTCTCTCCTACTCTTTTCTATCTCTCTCTTTTCACAACCTATTTATCTGTCAGGAAATACTGGTGGCCCTGTCTACCATATGTGTACATCCAGCAACCAAGCTCTTTTCACATCAACCATCACAGCTCTGGTCACAGCTACAATCTTTCTTACTTGGTTCTTCACAATAGCCTCCTAACTGCTTCCCCTGCTCCCAACCGTGCCCTCCTTTCAGTGAGTTCTCTACACAACATCAGCATGATTCTATTAAAACATAAAGCTGGGCATAGTAGCTCATGCCTGTAATCCCAGCACTTTGGGAAGCCAAGGCAGGAGGATTCCTTGAGCCTAGAGTTCAAGACCAGCCTCAGCGGTGTAGAGAGATCCCATCTCTACTAAAATTTTTTAAAAATTAGCTGAGTGTGATGGTGTGTGCCTTCAGTTCCAGCTACTTGGGAGGCTGAGGTAGGAGGATTACTTGAGCATGGGAGGTCAAGACTGCAGTGAGCTATGATCACTCCACTGTACTCTATCCTGGGCAATGAACCAAGACCCCATCTAAAATAATAATAATAAAGCAGACATGTCATTCTTCTACTCAAAACTCTGCAATAGCACCCCCTCGTTCAAAGTTAGAGCCAAAGTCCTCACAACACCTACAAAGCTTACCCACAAAATTACCTTTATGCTCACTTTGCTCGAGTTAGATGGCCTCCTTGCTGTTCCACAAACCACCACACATGCTTTCACCACAGGATCATTGCACTTATTTGAACTCAAGTAGATGCTTTTTCTCCGAATATCCACAAGATTGCCTCCCTCACCTCCTTTAGGGATTTGTTCAAAGGTTACCTTCTGATTGAGGCCTCCCTGATCACACTATTTAAAATCTCAAACCACCTTTCACATGTCCCTACCCTGACTCTGCATTTCCTGTTGTCTTTTTCTCCATAATATTTATTACTATTTTTCTTAGTACTTTACTTTTTAAAATTTTGTTTCTTGCCTACATCCCACCTACTAGAATGTAAGCTCCCAAGGGCAGATATTTTTCTTTGTTTAGTTCAATGCTTTATCTTCAGTGCCTAGAAGAGTGCCTGACACATGCTAGCTACTCACAGATAACAATAATAATAAATATAAATAACTATTTGAAAAATAAAATAAGTCAAAGCACTATAAGTTATTCATCCATTATTCCCTTGATGAGTAAAAATGTAAATTGTTTCCTAAAATGTACACATCTGTATGAGTGTTTCCCTAGAATATATATCACAAAGTGGAAAGGCAGGGTTTTATATTTGTACAAATTAATTGTAACACTTATTACCCACTGAGCTTCCAAAAAGTCTGTAACACCTAATGTTTTCTTTTCTTTTTTTTTTTTTTTTTTTTTTTTTTTTTTTTTTTTTTTTTTTTTTTTGAGACGAAGTCTCACTCTGTCTCCAGGCTGGAGTGCAATCTTGACTCACTGCAACATCTGCCTCCCTGGTTCGAGCAATTCTCCTGCCTCAGCCTCCCGAGTAGCTGGGACTACAGGCACTCTCCACCATCCCCAGCTAGTTTTTGTATTTTTAGTAGAGATGGGGTTTCACCATCTTGGCCAGGATGGTCCCCATTTCTTGACCTCAGGTGATCCACCCACCTCAGCGTCCCAAAGTGCTGTGATTACAGGTGTTGAGCCACCACTCCCGGCCAACAACTTGCATTTTCAAAGAACAATATATAAAAGCACTCCTTCAAAATTCACCTCTCATAATTGTATATTTTAATCTACAGTTCCTTTTGCTTGGAAAGTCCTTTTTGTCCTCAACCGCCTGTGTCTCCAGGGTGAAATAATACACATCTTTCAAAACCCAGCTGAATCACCATGTCCTGGAGGTAATCAATCTACTCTTTCTATTCTGAGTAGAGCCCAGAAATCTGAATTTTTATTCAGCACCTCAGATGATTCTAACTTTACTGATTCACAGAACACACCTTACAGAACATAGTTATTAAGAAATACTAAGGCAAACATACTAGGACCAAGCATTGAAGACTTATATCCTTACATACTACCAACCATTCTTATAGGTAGGTATGTTACAATCTGGGTTCATTAATCTTCCCAAAAACTCATGAATATCAGCTAATTGACTTAGTAAAGTATACCTGAGATTAAAGAATTTATTGAATATAATTTCTCCCAGTTAAATTAAGCCAAATAACTCAGATAAAGTTTCTTGCTATATTGCTGTGTCTCAACTTACTAAAGTATGAGTCAGAAGAGTTTATACAGCTTTCACATGGGAAGAAATAGGGGCATATGGGAAGGGAGCATGTTGTCCAATACCTGCATAGCCCAGACACACAGAATAGCTGGAAAATATGATCTCATCAATCCCCATTTTATAAAGGTGGAAACTAAGATTTAGAGTGGTCAAGAAATTCACTCAAGGACATACCCTCTTAGTAACTGGTGAAATTCAGATTTGTTTACCTAGGTCTTTCTGGCAACAAAATTCATGCTTTTTTCCCAATATGACAGATTTCCTCCCATATACCCCCAAAAGTACAATTGTGTATGTAAAAAATAATTTGTGTTTCTTGAAAAATGAGAATAATAGTAACTCACACATGAGAATTTAAGCAAGTAAGCCTAAAGTGCTAAGTGTATCACTTGCCACTCAACAAACCTTGGTTATTATTAGCTACTGTTAATACATCGCAGTGTAGTCAAGTAATCAATATAGATATCTAAAATTTCCATTCTTGTACAACCAGAAATAACACTCAATATGCTTAGGTACCATGGGCCAAGCCTGTAAAAGCTTGGAATTTGACTTAAACTGTGTTAATAAACAGAAATTCAGCTTGTGTTTATTTGGTGTTGCATAACAATTATCTGAATAAAATCTTCAGGGAACTAGTAAATTGGCATTTTGAGTGAGAATAGAAATTTGTGATCTTCTTATCCAAGTTAGGAAACTTGTCACATGTTCTTTCTACTTTGAATAACAAGACATGCAACATGCAATATTACATGTATCTGTATAACAAGATTGCTTATTTAGTATTATAATTAGTCCCTTATTTTTTTATTCTCCATGTAATAGCTGTAACAGATTTGCCTTTTTACACTAATGGATTGAGATACTGTAAGTAGTCATGATTATAATAAATTGGTATTTGTTTTCATAGGAAAAGATCTTATAAAATATTAGTGGTAGAATCAAAGTTAATGCTCTTGTAAAAACACAAAGATATATGTGTACATTGATATACTTTTAATAAAGATACTATAAGAAAAATGTATTACACCATCGTTTTCAAGTAGTCTAAAATTTTTTTTCTGGTAAAACCTATTATTCACCAGAAGACATGATTAAGCAAGTGAATTAAAATACTGCTTAATCTGGTTAATTTTAATGTATATGTGCTACATATTTAATATTTTTGGATTAAAGAAAATTATTTAACTTAGGTTTGAGAAAGCATGTAAGTATATTTATCCTGACACCAAAAAGTTTGAAGAAAGAGACATCATATTTATACTTCATTAAGTGGTAATGACTATGGTGTCCTGTGACTTTTTGGAAAGCTGAAGTATTTTGAGATCTATTTTTCAGAAGGATAATATATGATTTGAATTAAGTCAAGAAAATAACAGTTAGTGGTATGAAGTTACCATTCTTGTTGAGATGCCAAAAACATAAATCAGCTGTCTGAGATCTTATAAACCATAGAAGACGGCCTCAAAAGTGTGTTAGCCTCAACTTCAGAAGCAAGCTTGTCTAATACAAAGCATGTGTAAAAGCAAATAATTCATCTTTAGTTTCCAATTATTTTAATATCTAAACTTTCTTATTAAACATAACTCTAAGAAGACTAAACTTTTCATATTCTAATCCACTATTAAATATAAATTCTTTTCATCCATTACCTCAAAATACCTTGGAAAATGAATAAACGCTATTCCAGACCTAGTTCATTCATTTTATCTAACTTTATTTTCCATGCAATGTGTTTCTTCGCTTAACTTTCAAATTGTAAAATGTTATAATAAAGCAAATTTATATTAGAACACTAGGTTGCTTTTATAAACAGTAAGTTTCTCAGTTGTCACTATGGAGGACAAATGGGGTATCAAATTAAATTTTGATATTTTTTTATAAGACCCACACTTACATTTCAGTGACTTTCATTCAAACTCACTACTGCTGAATTGCAAAATGTTGTCTTTGTCCTTAAGACCATGACAGAGAACTTTATCTGCATTCAAATTGCCTGCTGGTTTGTGGTATTTCAATAATAAAACAGCAGGACTGAAGGCTCATGATGAGAAATCTGACTAATTACCTGTTAGATGATAGATGGTTGTAACTCGGCAGTGCCAGTCACTGAAAACAAAACACTTCGAGATATCAATCAGTTTCGTGACAAATCCAATTTCCCTCACATTTGGTGGACAATAGATGGGAATTTTACCCCTATATCTACATAGCACGGAGTTTTAACTTTAAAATATGCATAATGATATTTTAATAAAGTATGTTTTTAGGTAACTTAGTATTTAAATACCTGACATATTCATATTTCAAATCTCTCAGCTCTTAAAAAGATACATGGTGGAATAATTGACATTGTAAATCTGTATTGTATTCTATTGCAGAGAGTAAGGTGTGCTTAATAGTAGTTTCCTTATTTTCTTTCTACATTTACATTTAACTCAAATTATTTGCAACATCTCTATTGGTTGTGTTCATCCTTTTTTTTTAATTTTGTAATAAATGAATTGGATGAACATTCTACATGAGATTCGAAAAACAGAATGACCAATTAACACTGCCACATACCAGCATGTGGGCAGAGTTAAAGCAAAGAGAGATTGAAGCATGGAAATTGAAAGTAGGCCCAGAGAAACACCTTGTTCTCCCTTATAAGGAGTGATTACATCATCAACATTTGAAAGTTATGGTTAACTCTAATAAGTTATAAAATTCAATATCTTAATCTGTGTTAAAACCAAGAAAATTAATGATGGCAGAAGAATGAAGAGAGGAAGATTGTTTGCTTCCTATTTATAGAAGAAGAATGATTTTGTCTGCAAAGACTGAAAAGTTTGACAGTGTGTAGTCTGAAACCAGGCACTTTCAAATGTTGCTAGTGAAAGAGTACATTGAAGCAACTTCATTAAAGGAGAATTTGGTGATAACTATAAAAATTAAAATGCTTAGAGGCAACAATCAACTTTAGGAATGTCTCCAATAATTATCCTCATACATCTGTATGAATGCTCACTGCAGTATTATTATCTTTAGTAAGAAAAAAAAAGTTTTTTAACTGAAAATAAGGTTCTTCCATAGGACATTTTTTTTCAATAAAGTATGTAAATTTATTTAAAAATTGCTAAGAGCATAAATTTTAAATGTTCTCACTGCAAAAAAAAAGTTTATGAGGTGATGGATATGTTAATTAGCTTGATTTAATCACAATATGTGTGTGTATATATAAACATTACTTTGTACACCATAAATATATACAATTTGTATTTATCAACAAAAAATCTTAAAATATGTAATCAGAACCTAAAAATAAATATTTATCTTAATAAAAAATAAATAAGGCCGGGCGCGGTGGCTCACGCCTGTAATCCCAGCACTTTGGGAGGCCGAGGCGGGCGGATCACAAGGTCAGGAGATAGAGACCACGGTGAAACCCCGTCTCTACTAAAAATACAAAAAATTAGCCGGGCGCGGTGGCGGCGCCTGTAGTCCCAGCTACTCAGGAGGCTGAGGCAGGAGAAGGGCATGAATCCGAGAGGCAGAGCTTGCAGCGAACCGAGATTGCGCCACTGCACTCCAGCCTGGGCGACAGAGCGAGACTCCGTCTCAAAAAAAATAAATAAATACATACGTAAATAAATAATAAATAGATAAAAAATAAAGTATGTACATCTATACAATAGAATACTATGTGGCCAAACATAGTTTTTAAAAAGAATGTGGTAGACATATATGTGCTATCTTGGAATAATAGCCAAGACACACTTTACATGAAAATAAGCCAGATACATCTGAGCCTCTGGAAAGGATATAAATTAAAGTATATAAATGCAAATATATTTTTGATTATAAATATAAAATTTATGGATTGATACACAAGAAAATGCTAGCTGTTGTTGCCTTCGGGAAAGAAGTTTAGACAACTAAGGTAGAGGGCTTTAACTTTCAATTTTGTACTCTCTTGTGTTGTTTAAAATTATATTATATTCTTTGTCTCTTTTTCAGTAACAAATAAATGAGCAAGTGAAGAAAGCATATGTACAATCATACTGACATATATGCACATAGGAGAGTGTGTTTAACTCTAAATTCCAATCCCTTCTAGCTGTTGCAAAGTAAAAATTTGGGGGAAGAAGGCAGTTAAATTTTTTAAAGTAGCCTGAACTCTGCAGTTTCCTAACATAACTACGAGAACAGAAACAAAAGACGTGGCCCAAGTTGACACTAATAAGCTGAACTTGAACTTGGCCATGCCCTGAGGCTGACTACTTGGCTGTATTCTAGTCTGACTAAGAATTGACTGAGTGACTGAGGACTACAGTACCTAATTTAAAACACCTGGGAGAATGAAAGGTCACTCTGGCAGAGAAGCACATCACACTTACAATCCATCTGCCTAGCCAGGGAAAGCAGGAGATGTACAAGGACTAGATATTTAGAAAAGTTCAAAAATAGGAAACTCATTCTCAACTGATTCCACAGTGGAATACTATAAAGGTATTGGAGACAGACACCTCCTTTTCCCATGGCAGTAAAACACATGTTGGTACACACACATGCATGCACACACTCAGCACTTTGTCCTTTCTTGTACTCCTTGTAGGATTAGAAGAAGACACCTGCAAAAGTCAGAGAAAATCCAGAAATGATAAATGCATTGTCAGGGCTAGCTTTACAAATAGAAGGGATAAGTCTTCAAACAACACATGATTAAGAAGCTTTTAATCTTCATCCATATATATATATATATGTTGAATATATAATTGGTATATTAAACATGTTGAATATATTTAAATATATTATGCTTATAATAATATGATTTTGATATTTAAATATATTAACATATATATGAATAACGAAGTGCAGACAACAGACATGAACTCCAGGAGGAAAGAGGAGATTTGAAACAAAATCTTTACTTGTTTCCAAATATTACCCAAGGCCTATCCTGGCCAAAAAATTGTAGGTACAGTAAGACTACAGATACTTGTATCAATAACTAGAAAAAGAATAATTCCTTTACTTTGTAATATCCTTTTTTCAAATTTATATATATATCTCTATATGTATATACATATACACACACACAGACACACGTATGTGTTTTTCCAAATGTTTTTAAGGATTATGAAAACTAAAAAGCAACACAAAATGATATTAAACACGAAAAATACGCTGAGCGTGGTGGCTCACACCTGTAATTCCAGCACTTTGGGAGCCTGACGCGGGTGGATTACAAGGTCAAGAGATGGAAACCATCCTGGCCAGCATGGTGAAACCCTCTCTCTACTAAAAATACAAAAATTAGCTGGGCATGGTGGCGTGCACCCAGCCAGTTGGGAGGTTCCCAGTCCCAGTCCCAGCCAGTTGGGAGGTTGAGGCAGGGGAATTGCTTGAACATGGGAGGCAAATGTTGCAGTGAGCTAATATCATGCCATTGCACTCCAGCCTGGTGACAGAGCAAGACTCCATCTCAAAAAAAAAAAAAAAAAAGAAAAAACAAAAATAATCATATGCCATATGAGGATGTAAGCAACTGGTACTCTCTTACAGTACTGGTGAAAAATTAAAATGGTACATTTTTGTAGTTTTCACAAAATTAAACCTATAATTGCCATATCAACCAACAATTCAACTCTAAAATATCTATCCCCCACCCCAGTGAAAATAGATATCTAACGAAGACTGGTATCAAAATGTCTGTAGCACATTTATTCTTAACAACTTAAAACTGGAAACAACCCAAATAGCCATCAACAAGTATATGGAGAAACAAATTGTATATTCATACAACTGAATACTACACAGCAATAAAAAGAATCAAATGCTGATATAAACAGCAATATCATGTGGAGCAGATGAAACTAAACGCAAAATAATACACACTATATGTTTGCATTGATATGAAACTCTAGAAAAGGTAAAACTAATTTAGTGACACAAAGCATATCAGGGTTTGCTGAATCCAGGGTTTCAGAGAATTCATTAGAATAAAGTGATGAAATGTTTTTCTATATCTTGATTGTGGAGATTGTTACATAGGTATATAAATTTGCCAAAACTTTATGAAACTTTTACAAATGTGCACTTAAAATGGGTTTATTGTATATATATTATACTTCAATACAGTTAATTTTTAAAACAAGCAAAATATGGCAATGCTAATATTTTAAACTGTGCAGAAATTATCTAATTGGATAGTTCAGCGGTGATTGGGAAGAAGAATGGATTAATAAATTATTTATTGAGTAGAATCAGTAAAATGAAACTGGTGGAATTGCAGCTAAAATTTTTCTGTAATTTATTGAGAGCCCTATTAATGTTGCTAATATTTTAAATGTTTACTATGTATAAAATTATAACATATAGGTACTTACTTATATTATGGTGAGCAAGTACATAGAAATAAAACTTAATTTTTCCTATGTATATTTTAAGTCAACAGATATTTGGAGAGTCTACCATATTTAAACTATCTTGCCACATTGATACAGAGATATAAAAGATTGAGATTCTGGTCTCAAGATGCTTTCAATCTAGTATGAGAGATATATGTTCATCAAGAATACATTTAATAATTTAGTGGGGTCTGAAATGGATAAAGTGTAGTTCTTAATATTAAGCTACATATAGCATATGCTTTTGTAAAATTTTGAAGTTGGACCTGTGTGAAGATTGAATAAGGGCCGGGGGTGGGGGAAGGAAGTGCAAGTGGAGATTTACCAACATATAAAGAAAAGAAAAAAACAATGTAAGACTCAATAAAAGAGAAAATACTACCATAAGTTATTGAATAATATCATTTCTAGAAAAGAAAAATATAAATAAAACACAGAAGGAAATCAAAGAGTAGTAGAAATGTAAGACTTTTTACCCAGGGTTCCCAAATAGAAAAAATATAAACTAATAAGACAAGTTTATTTGAAGAAGCAATTATTTGTATTATCAAATTATATATGCATGTATTATATAATGTGTAGTCATAGACATATATTAAAAAATTAATCCAAAGGTTAAATCCAAGAAACCCTAACACAATAAAATTATTTTGAGCTCTTAAAAAAGTTACCCAAGTTTAACAAAGAAGGAAACAACAGACACTAGGCTCTACTTGAGGATGGAGGATGGGAAGAGGGAGAGGAGCACAAAAGATACCTACTGGGTACTGGGCTTAATACCTGGATGTTGAAATAATATATACAACAGATTCCCATGACACGTGTTTACCTATGCAACAAACCTTCATATGTACTCCCAAACTTAAAATAAAAGTTAAAAGAAAAAGTTTTCCAAGTTTAAAGACCATGCTCGTTTTCTGTGATTATTTACAACTCAGTTTCTCAAAGACATGGTTACCAGAATATATGTACCTAGCCAAAAATGTCAAAGTAACAACAGATAACAGAGATCTTCATAGAATTGGAATCTGGGAAGAATCTTCCAAGTGTATAACATGTGAATGATATAAATTCACCAAAAATCATCCAAGAGAAAACCCAATGAGCAAATCAAGATTTGACAAGATAGATGTAATTGAAGGACTAGAAAAACATAAAGTTCAAAATTATTTGTCCTTATTAGTCACAAATATTATTTTATATCCCCTAAGCAGCAACAAATATTTAATGACTTCTAAACGGATCTCAAGAAATACTCATGAAGTGCCTCTGTACTATGATTGGGGAATAAAAGCACAGGCTCGTGGTGGACAGTGAAGAAAGGAAAAAGGCTAAAAGGAAATCAAGGTGTTGTGAAAAATAAGGATAGTTTGAAATTGAGTGGGTTAAAATTTAAATGTTCAATAGTAGATTGTTACAAAGAAAATATTGATTTAAAGGGCATAAGAAATTATGGATGAAATGATATGAACTCTGGGATTTTCCCGAAAGTAATATAGGAAAGGGGAGTAGGGTGAGAGTATGAAAGAAATATGAGTGGCCATTAGTCGACAGTTGTTGAAGTTTGATAAATATTAATACACGGGGGCTGTTATATTATTCATCCAGTTTTTTAATTTTTTATTTATTGTTTCATTTTTTTGAGAGAGGATCTTGCTCTGTCACTCAGGCTGGAGTCGCAGTGGTATGATCATAGCTGACCGGAGCCTTGACCTCCAGGGCTCCAGCAATTCTCCCACTTCAGCCTCTTGAGACTGATGGAGTCTGCAGGCATGTGCCACCACCCCCAGCTAAGTTTTTTGTATTTTTTGTAGAGATGGGGTCTCACTTTGTTGCCCAGGCTGGTCTCAAACTCCTGAGCTCAAACAATCCTCCTGCCTTGGCATCCCGAAGTGCTAAAATTACAAGTTGTTTTTCTATATTTAAAATGCTCCATGACAGCTTTTTAAAATGGAACAAATAAGAAAGTAAGTAATAAATGAGGAAGGGAGACAAAAAGGACAATTTAAGATGTCTTTATAATTGACTGTCCATACTAGAACAGGTTGGGAATGAAAGGGAGCAGGATTAATAGTTCTAACTTCTATCAGCTTAAGCCAGGGTTGTCTTCAGCAGTTTAGGATATATGGTCACTCTACTTTTAACCATCAGGTTTCAAACATCAGGCTACTTGGGATTAAACATTTTAACAAAACAGAAAATGGACAGAACGACTTGGAATTGACAACACTTAGATCAGCAGCAGCCAGTTCTTCTTTAAGTCTGTGTGAAGAACTAGTTTCAAATTATTGTCATGATTATTGATCCTTCTCAGCTACATAAGTTGAAAACTGCTTACCAGGGATTGAATCTAGCCTGCAGAAGTGTGTGTGTTGTGGCTGCAATGTACTGGGCAGAGGGCTTAAAAAAAAAAAAAAAAAAAAAAAAAAAACTTTAAATTAGTTGACACTTCCAAGCTGAAAGATATCATATTAAAATCTCCCTTAAAAAACTTGACAGTGTTAGTGCTAGGTGGGCATTGTCACATGTCAACAACTGACTGCAGCACAGCATCCTCTCTCCAGTTTTCCCCACTTCTTACCTCTCCCTAGTGATTTCTAATGCTGAGAAGCTTTGCTTGTTTTCCTTCTTTGGCTCCTACAGGCGTCTGGGTTTTCAACCTTTACTCTACATCATTGTGTCAATGCTCTCGACATTGACACAATGAAAGTGAGGCGGGCTGCAGAAGCTGTCATTTTATAAGTAATTTGAAATATAAATCAACGAATCTAAACAAATAATTTGGGTATTTTTTAAGACTTGTAGGGTATATATTGTACTACAATTGTTTTTTGTTTTGTTTTGTTTTATACTTTAAGTTCTAGGGTACATGTGCACAACATGCAGGTTTGTTACATATGTATACATGTGCCATGTTTGTGTGCTGCACCCATTAACTCGTCATTTACATTAGGTATATCTCCTAATGCTATCCCTCCCCGCTATCCCCACCCCATGACAGGCCCCAGTGTGAGATGTTCCCCTTCCTGTATGCAAGTGTTCTCATTATTCAATTCCCACCTATGAGTGAGAACATGCGGCGTTTGGTTTTTTGTCCTTGTGATAGTTTGCTGAGGATGATGGTTTCCAGCTTCATCCATGTCCCTACAAAGGATATGAACTCATCCCTTTTTATGGTTGCATAGTATTCCATGGTGTATATGGGCCACATTTTCTTAATCCAGTCTATCATTGATGGACATTTGGGTTGGTTCCAAGTAGAAATGTAGAGATCTGCTATTGTGAATAGTGCCACAATAAACATACGTGTGCATGCGTCTTTATAGCAGCATGATTTATACTCCTTTGGGTATATACCAAGTAACGGGATGGCTGGGTCAAATGGTATTTCTAGTTCTAGATCCTTGAGGAATCACCACACTGTCTTCCACAGTGGTTGAATAGTGTACAGAACCCCAAAGTAACAGTGTACAAGTGTTCCTATTTCTCCACATCCTCTCCAGCACCTGTTGTTTCCTGACTTTTTAATGATCACCATTCTAATTGGTGTGAGATGGTGTCTCATTGTGGTTTTGATTTGCAGTTCTCTGATGGCCAGTGATGATGAGCATTTTTTCATGTGTCTGTTGGCAGCATAAATGTCTTCTTTTGAGAAGTGTCTGTTCATATCCTTTGCCCACTTTTTGATGGCATGGTTTGCTTGTAAATTTGTTTGAGTTCTTTGAAGATTCTGGATATTAACCCCTTGTCAAATGAGAAGATTACAAAACTTTTCTCCCATTCTATAGGTTGCCTGTTCACTTTGATGGTAGTTTATTTTGCTGTGCAGAAGCTCTTTAGTTTAATTAGATCTCATTTGTCAATTTTGGCTTTTGTTGCCATTGCTTTTGGTGTTTTAGACATGATGTCCATGCCCAGGCCTATGTCCTGAATGGTATTGCCTAGGTTTTCTTCTAGGGTTTTTATGGTTTTAGGTCGAACATTTAAGTCTTTAATCCATCTTGAATTAATTTTGGTATAAGGTGTAAGGAAGGGATCCAGTTTCAGCTTTCTACGCATGACTAGCCAATTTTCCCAGCACTATTTATTAAATAGGGAATCCTTTCTCCACTGCTTGTTTTCGTCAGGTTTGTCAAAGATCAGATGGTTGTAGATGTGCAGTATTATTTCTGAGGGCTCTGTTGTATTCTATTGGTCTATATCTCTGTTTTGGTACCAGTACCATGCTGTTTTGGTTACTGTAGCCTTGTAGTATAGTTTGACACAGGTAACGTGATGCCTCCAGGTTTGTTCTTTTGGCTTAGGATTGACTTGGCAATGTGGACTCTTTTTTGGTTCCACACAAGCTTTAAAGTAGTTTTTTCCAGCTCTGTGAAGAAAGTCATTGGTAGCTTGATGGGGATGGCCTTGAATCTACAAATTACCTTGGGCAGTATGACCATTTTCACAATATTGATCCTTTCTGTCCATGAACATGGAATGTTCTTCCATTTGTTTGTGTCTTCTTTTATTTCGTTGAGCAGTGGTTTGTAGTTCTCCTTGAAGAGATCTTTCACATTCCTTGTAAGTTGGATTCCTAGGTATTTTATTCTTTTTGTAGCAATTGTGAATGGGAGTTCACTCATGATTTGGCTTTCTGTCTGCTATTGGTGTATAGGAATATTTGTGATTTTTGTACATTGATTTTGTATCCTGAGAATTTGCTGAAGTTGCATATCAGCTTAAAGAGATTTGGGGCTGAGACGATGGGGTTTTCTAAATATACAATCATGTCTTCTGCAAACAGGGACAATTTGACTTCCTCTTTTCCTAATTGAATACCCTTTATTTCTTTCTCCTGCTTGATTGCCCTGGCCAGAATTTCCAACACTATGTTGAATAGGAGTGGTGAGAGAGGGCATCCCTGTCTTGTGCCAGTTTTCAAAGGGAATGCTTCCAGTTTTTGCCCATTCAGTATGATATTGCCTGTGGGTTTGCCATAAATAGCTCTTATTATTTTGAGATATGTTCCATCAATACCTAATTTATTGAGAGTTTTTAGCATGAAGGGCTGTTGAATTTTGTCAAAGGCCTTTTCTGCATCTATTGAGATAATCATGTCATTTTTGTCTTTGGTTCTGTTTATATGCTGGATTATGTTTATTGATTTGTGTTACTTTGAACCAGCTTTACATTGCAGGGATGAAGCCCACTTGATCATGGTGGATAAGCTTTTTGATGTGCTGCTGGATTCAGTTTACCAGTATTTTATTGAGGATTTTTGTATCGATGTTCATCAGAGATATTGGTCTAAAATTCTCTTTTTTGTTGTGTCTTTGCCAGGCTTTGGTATCAGGATGATGTTGGTCTCATAAAATGAGTTACGGAGGGTTCCTTCTTTTTCTATTGATTGGAATAGTTTCAGAAAGAATGGTACCAGCTCCTCCTTGTACCTCTGGTAGAATTCGGCTGTGAATCCATCTGGTCGTGAACTTTTTTTGGTTGGTAGGCTATTAATTATTGCCTCAATTTCAGAGCCTGCTATTGGTCAATTCAGGGATTCAACTTCTTCCTGGTTTATTCTTGGGAGAGTGTATGTGTCCAGGAATTTATCCATTTCTTCTAGGTTTTCTAGTTTTTTTGTGTAGAGGTGTTTATAGTATTCTCTGATGGTAGTTTGCATTTCTGTAGGGTCGGCGGTGATACCCCCTTTATCATTTTTTATTGTGTCTGTTTGATTCTTCTCTCTTTTCTTCTTTATTAGTCTTGCCAGTGGTCTATCAGTTTTGTTGATCTTTTCAAAAAACCAGCTCCTGGATTCACTGATTTTTTGAAAGGTTTTTTTGTGTCTCTATCTCCTTCAGTTCTGCCCTGATCTTAGTTATTTCTTGTCTTCTGCTAGCTTTTGAATGTGTTTGCTCTTGCTTCTCTAGTTCTTTTAATTGTGATGTTAGGGTGTCAATTTTAGATCTTTCCTGCTTTCTTTTGTGGGCATTCAGTGCTATCAATTTCCCTCTACACACTGCTTTAAATGTGTCCCAGAGATTCTGGTATGTTGTATCTTTGTTCTCCTTGGTTTCAAAGAACATCTTTATTTTTGCCTTCATTTCATTATGTACCCAGTAGTCATTCAGGAGCAGGTTGTTCAGTTTCCATGTAGTTGAGTGGTTTTGATTGAGTTTCTTAGTCCTGAGTTCTAGTTTGATTGCACTGTGATCTGAGAGATAGTTTATTATAATTTCTGTTCTTTTACATTTGCTGAGGAGTGCTTTACTACCAAATATGTGGTCAATTTTGGAATAAGTGTGATGTGGTGCTGAGAAGAATGTATATTCTGTTGATTTGGGGTGGAGAGCTCTGCCGATGTCTATTAGGTCTGGTTGGTGCGGAGCTGAGTTCAATTCCTGGATATCCTTGTTAAATTTCTGTCGCATTGATCTGTCTAATGTTGACAGCGGGGTGTTAAAGTCTCCCATTATTATTGTGTGGGAGTCTAAGTCTCTTTGTAGGTCTCTAAGGCTTTGCTTTATGACTCTGGGTGCTCCTGTATTGGGCACATAGATATTTAGGATAGTTAGCTCTTCTTGTGAATTGATCCCTTTACCATTATATAATGGCCTTCTTTGTCTCCTTTGATCTTTGTTGGGTTAAAGTCTGTTTTATCAGAGACTAGGATTGCAACCCCTGCCTTATTTTGTTTTCCGTTTTCTTGGTCGATCTTCCTCCATCCCTTTATTTTGAGCCTATGTGTGTCTCTGCATGTGAGATGGGTCTCCTGAATACAGCACGCTGATGGGTCTTGACTCTTTATCCAATTTGCCAGTCTGTGTCTTTTAATTGGAGCATTTAGCCCATTTACATTTATGGTTAATATTGTTATGTGTGAATTTGATCCTGTCATTATGGTGTTAGCTGGTTATTTTGCTTATTAGTTGATGCAGTTTCTTCCTAGCATCGATGGTCTTTACAATTTGGCATGTCTTTGCAGTGGCTGGTACTGGTTGTTCCTTTCCATGTTTAGTGCTTCCTTCAGGAGCTCTTGTAAGGTGGGCCTGGTGGTGACAAAATCTCTCAGCATTTACTTGTCTGTAAAGGATTTTATTTCTCCTTTACTTATGAAGCTTAGTTTGACAGGATATGAAATTCTGAGTTGAAAATTCTTTTCTTTAAGAAAGTTGAATATTGGCCCCCACTCTCTTCTGGTTTATAGAGTTTCTTCCGAGAGATCCAGTCTTAGTCTGATGGGCTTCCCTTTGTGGGTAACCCGATCTTTCTCTCTGGCTGCCCTTATCATTTTTTCCTTCATTTCAACTTTGGTGAATCTGACAATTATGTGTCTTGGGGTTGCTCTTCTCAATGAGTATCTTTGTGGCTTTCTCTGTATTTCCTGAATTTGAATGTTAGCCTACCTTGCTAGGTTGGGGAAATTCTCCTGGATAACATCCTGAAGAGTGTTTTCCAACTTGGTTACATTCTCCCCATCACTCTCAGGTATACCGATCAAATGTAGATTTGGTCTTTTCACATAGTCCCATGTTTCTTAGAGGCTTTGTTTGTTTCTTTTTACTCTTTTTCCTCTAAACTTCTCTTCACACATCATTTCATCCATTTGATCTTCAATCACTGATACCCTTTCTCCCAGTTGATCGAATCGGCTACTGAAGCTTGTGCATATGTCACGTAGTTCTTGTGTCATGGTTTTCAGCTCCATCAGGTCATTTAATGACTTCTTTACCCTGGTTATTCTAGTTAGCCATTCATCGAATCTTTTTTCAAGGTTTTTAGCTTCTTTGCAATGGGCTCGAAATTCCTCCTTTAGAGGAAGTTTGATCATCTGAAGCCTTCTTCTCTTGACTTGTCAAAGTCATTCTCCATCCAGCTTTGTTCCGTTGCTGGCGAGGAGTTGCATTCCTTTGGAAGGGGAGAGGCACTCTGATTTTTAGAATTTTCAGCTTTTCTGCTCTGGTTTCTCCCCATCTTTGTGGTTTTATCTACCTTTGGTCTTTGATGATGGTGACATACAGATGGGGTTTTGGTGTGGATGTCCTTTCTGTTTGTTAGTTTTCCTTCTAACAGTCAGGACCCTCAGCTGCAGGTATGTTGGAGTTGGCTGGAGATCCACTCCAGACCCTGTTTGCCTGGGTATCAGCAGCAGAGACTTCAGAACAGCAAATATTGCTGAACAGTAAATGTTGCTGCCTGATCGTTCCTCTGGAAGCTTCCCCTCAGAGAGATACCCGGCCGTGTGAGGTGTCAGTCTGCCCCTACTCGGGGGTGCCTCCTAGTTAGGCTATTCAGGGGTCAGGCACTCACTTGAGGAGGCAGTCTGTCCGTTTTCAGTTCTCAAACTCCATGCTGGGAGAACCACTACTCTCTTCAAAGCTGTCAGACAGGGACATTTAGTCTGCAGAGGTTTCTGCTGCCTTTTATTCAGCTATGCCCTGTCCCCAGAGGTGGAGCCTACAGAGGCAGGCAGGCCTCCTGGAGCTGTGGTGGACTCCACCCAGGTCCAGCTTCCTGGCTGCTTTGTTTACCTACTCAAGTCTCAGCCATGGTGGGTGCCCCTCCCCCAGCCTCACTGCTGCCTTGCAGTTGGATCTCAGACTGCTGTGCTAGCAATGAGGGAGGCTCCATGGGCATGGGACCCCCCCTAAGCCAGGCGTGAGATATAATCTCCTGGTGTGCCATTTGCTAAGACCATTGGGAAGGCACAGTATTAGGGTGGGAGTGACCCAATTTTCCAGGTGCCATCTGTCACAGATTCCCTTGGCTAGGAAAGGGAATTCCCTGACCCCTTGCACTTCCCAGGTGAGGCAATGCCTTGCACTGCTTTGGCTCATGCTCGGTGGGCTGCACCCACTGTCCTGCACCCACTGTCCAACAAGCCCCAGTGAGATGAACCCAGTACCTCAGTTGGAAATGCAGAAATCACCTGTCTTCTGTGTTACTCATGCCAGGAGCTGTAGACTGGAACTGTTCCTATTTGGCCATTTTGGAACCCACTTTCTGTACTACAATTGTTTAAATAAACCTGACAGAAGAAGCTAATTCAATTTGAAAATTTATATTTAATTTGTCTACATTTCAAATTGTTTCATAATTCCCAAGGAAATTTAGCTTGAATTTATATGAGTTCAGAGCTCTCTTACTAAAAATGACAATAGCCAATCTATAGTCCATTGGCAACATACGTAGTTCTAATCTACAGCCCACTGGCAACACACAGTTAGAGGCCCTGGCCCAATAACTGCTGCTTACCTGCTTTTTTCAATAAGCTCAGAACATCAATGGGTGTGCAACTGTTGGCAAATCTTTATTAATTACAAGGCTCATAAGCAGCTGTGCAATGTGGAAGTTTGGGGAGAGAGCTCCACTCTGAAGAAAGAGTTCATAAATAAATGGGGTTTCCAATGACAAAGCATTCCAAAATAAGATAAGTTGTTTTGACAGTAGAGAGAATACCATAGGAAAGCAAGGATGCTCATCATGGACACTGGTGTCCAAACAACAAATAAAAACAAAAGCCTTTCAGCTGAGCATGGTGGCTCATGCCTGTAATCCCAGCACTTTGCAAGGCCAAGGCAGGTGGATCCCTTGGGGTCAGGATTTTGAGAACAACTTGGCCAACATGGAAAACCCCATCTCTACTTAAAATACAAAAAGTAGCTGGGCCTGGTGACGCACACCTGTAGTCCCAGCTACTCAGGAGACTGAGGCAGGAGAATCGCTTGAACAAAGGAGGTGGAAGTTGTGGTAAGCTGAGTTTGCACCACTGCACTCCAGCCTGGGCCATAGAGCATGGCTCCTTTATTTTTTTTCTTAAATGCTTTCAGTCTCAGAGGCTTTCAGTCTCTAGGATAGGCCAGGCACAGTGGGTCACATCTGTAATTCCAGCACTTTGGGAGACCACAGGACAGGAAGATCGCTTGAGTCCAAGAGTTCAAGACCAGCCTGGGCAACACAGTGAGACCTCATCTCTACAAACAATTATTTTAAACTTAAAAAGTTAGCCAGGTGTGGTGGTGCATACTTTTATTCCCACCTACTTGGGAGGCTGAGATGAGAGAATCACTTGAGCCTAGGAGGTCCAGGCTGCAGCAATTGCACCACTGCACTCCATCCTGGGTGGCAGAGCAAGATTCTATCTCAAAATAACAACAACAACAAAAATCTTTAGCACAAAGGAATCAAAATACTGCGGGTTTCATAAGAGTGACCTAAATGTTTTAAATATATACATATATTTCTGGCAAAAGTATCTGTGACCTAAACTGATGTATCTTGTGAGGTGAAGAACTGTTTGCCTTCTTTGTGTTAGTCCTAATGCAGAGAAAAGAGGAACCAGAGAGGCCAGTTTAGAAGACTTTAGTTCCTACTGGTTTCCCTGATGAAATTTCCACTGCAGTCAGGCTAGTGTCCACATTTGTCTCTACGTGACCATTCAAAATGTTTAGTCTCACCCACATCTCTGGATTTCCACTGAATATTATTTATATTAGTATTTTAGAGTATGGGTTATTGAAATTCTAAAGTACATGAGCTAAAACTTATTTAGATACCCATCTTAAACACGTTGTATTCATTCACACAATTAAAAACTATGCAACCATTAAGAGAAATAAGTTAGAGCTATAAAGAACTCATGAATCTCAGTACATATTGTTCAGTGACAAAATTGCATGATACCTAATGTAGCTAGCTAATTCATTGTATGTACTCACAGTCTGAGAGTCCTCTCTTCCTCTTGTCTCCTTTCAAACCCCCTCCAAAGACATCCTTCTCTCCATGATCATATCTCCCTTATTCATGTTCATGTTCAGTCACTAACATCCATGTTACTGAATTGGATGATCAGCTCTCTTATTTAATCTGAATTGACCTGCCATCAATATTTGACACAGCTGATCACTACCTCCTTCTTGAGACATTGTCTTCATACGACTTCCTGGACACAACCCTCTCCTAGATTTTCCTTCTCTTCACTCAATATTTTCAGTCTTCTTTGTTAACTCTTTCACATCTTTATGACCTCTGAATGTTTGAGTGTCCAAGATTCAGGCCTTAAACTTCTATCTATGTATTAATTTTGGTGGTTTCTTTTAGCCTCAAGGCTTCAAATTCTATGACTATGCAGATGGCTCAAAAATCCACTCCATATAAATGTCTGACGGCATCAACTAACTTGACACCCCCAAAACTGAGTTTCTGATTTTCACCTTATACACACCCCCAAAACCTTCCCCTTCCACAATCTTCCATATGCCAGTTAATGAAAACTCTATTCTTCCAATTAGTCAAGGTCAAAAACATGTCAACTTTGACCTCTGTCTTTCACATCCCAAATACAATCCATAAGAAATCACTGTGCATGCTACCTTCAGAATCATTTCAAAATCTTGACTGTTTACCACTTTTTCTGCTACTTCTTTGTCAAACTTACTAAGCTCTCTTGCCTGAATCATTGTCATAGCCTCCTAACATATGCCTGCCATTAGGTCCTTCGGTCTCATCTCAACAAGGAAGCCATAATAATCCACTTGAAATATGTCAGATCAAGTTACTTTGCTGAAAACCTTGCAATGTCTTCTACCTCACTGAGGATAATATCCAAAGTCCTTACACTTATCAACAAGAACCTAAATGATCAGTTATCTCTCTCCCCCAGTTCTCCACATTCCTTAATGACTCTGACCTCTCTTACTCCCCCTCTCTTGTTCACTATGCTTCAGACTCATAGAACTCCTTGATATTGTCTGAGCATTCAGGTCATTTGCTGCTTCCTCTGCTTATGATGGAAGTCTTGGCTCAAATATTACCTGCACGTTGAACTGTCCTATGAGCACCCTTTTTATTTCCTATATATCTTCATGACTTATTTTTCTGCACAGCATTTACAGTTTTCCTCAGTGCCATAGTGACATACAGTCATATGCCACATAATGATGTTTCAATGACAAGACTACATATATGACAGTAGTCTCATAAATTATAATGAAGTTGAAGCATCCCCATCACCTAGTGATGTCTAGCCATTGTAATATTGTAGCATAACACATTACTCACATGTTTGTAGCAATGATGGTGTAATCTACTGCACAGCCAGTTGTATAAACGTACAAGTCTGCCAGGCGCAGTGGCTCATGCCTGTAATCCCAGCACTTTGGGAAGCCGAGGCCGGTGGATCACCTGAGGTTAGGAGTTTGAGACCAGCCTGGCCAACATGGAGAAACCCCGTCTCTACTAAAAATACAAAATTAGCTGGACGTGGTGACACATGCCTGTAATCCCAGCTATTCAGGAAGCTGAGGCAAGAGAATCTCTTAAACCCGGGAGGCAGAGGTTGCGGTGAACTGAGCCCATACCAAAAAAAAAAAAGAAAAAGAAAAGTATAGGTCTACCTCATTTTCTTGCCTTTCAGATTTTTTTTTTTTTTTACAAATTGAAGGTTTGTGATAATCCTGCATAAAGCATGTGCTCACTCTGTGTCTCTGTGTCACATCTCGGTAATTCTGACAATATTTAAAACTGTTTTATTATTATTATTATATCCATTATTGTGGTCTGTGATCAAAGATTTTAGATGTTACTATTGAAATTGTTTGGGGATGCCACAAACCATGCCCACACAAGATGACAAAAAATCAGCAAGTGTGTGTTCTGACTTTCCCCAAGCAAACCATTCCCCAGTCACTCTCCCTTTCCTTGGACCACCCTATTCCCAGAGACACAATAATATTAAAATCAGGGCAATTAATAATCCTACAATGACTTCTAACTGTTTAAGTGAAAGGAAGAGTCACACATCTTTCACTAAATCAAAAGCTCGAAATGATTAAGCTTAGTGAGGAAGGCTGTCAAAAGCCAGGCCGAAAGCTAGTCCTCTTGTGCCAACCAACCAAGTTATGAATGCAAAGGAAAAATTCTAGAAGGAAATTAAAAGTGCTACTCTGGTGAACACAGAAATCATAAGAAAGTGAAACAGCCTTATTGCTGATATGGAAAAAGCTTTAGTGGCCTGGATAGAAGATAAAGCCAGACACCACAACATTCTCTTAAACCCAAACCTAATCCAGATTAAGGCCTAATTTTCTTCATTTCTATGAAGGCTGAGAAAGGTAAGAAAGTACAGAAGAAAAGTTCAAGGCTAACAGAGGTTGGTTTATGAGGTTTAAAGGAAAAAGCCGTCTCTGTAACATAAAAGTTCAAGGTAAAGTAACAAATGATGATGTAGAAGCTGCAGCAAGTTATCCAGAAGATCAAAAAGGTAACTACACTAAACAGCAGATTTTTCAGTGTAGACAGAACAGCCTTCCGTTGGAAGAAGATGCCATCTAGGATTTTCACAGCTAGAGAGAAGTCAATGCCTAGCTTCAAAGTTTTGAAGGATAGCCTGATTCTCTTGTTAGAAGCTAATGCAGATGGTAAGTTTAAATTGAAGCCAGTGCTCATTTGTCATTTCAAAAATGCTACAGTCCTGAAGAATTATGCTAAATCTACTCTGCCTATGCTCCATAAATGGAAGACGAAAGACTGAGTGACAGCACACCTGTTTAGAACATGGTTTACTAAATACTTTAAACTCACTGTTGAGACCTTCTGCTCAGAAAAAAAAATAGGTCTTTCTCCATATCAGCAATAAGACTGTTTCACATTCTCATGATTTGTATATTTACTGATTTGTATATTATATATGATTTATATATATATGTATATATTTGTATACATATATATGATTTGTATATTTACTAGTAGCACTTTTGATTTCCTTCTAGAACTAAATAGTACTGCTCTTTGACAATGCAACTAGTTGCTCAAGAGCTCTAATTAAAATGCACGAGATTAATGTTTTCATGCTTGCTAATACAGCTTCCGTTCTGTAGCCCATGGATCAATGATAAAGACATTCACATGTTATTATTCAAAAAATACATTTTGTAAGTCTATAGCTACCACAAATAGGGATTCTGCTTATGGATCAGGGAAAAGCAAATTGAAAACCTTCTGGAAATGATAAACCATTCTAGATGCTATTAAGAATATCCTGGGCTGGGCGCAGTGGCTCATACCTGTAATCCCAGCATTTTGGGAGGCCAAGGTGGGCGGATCACCTGAGGTCAGGAGTTTAAGACCAGCCTGACCAACATGGAGAAACCCCATCTCTACTAAAAATACAAAATTTGCTAGACACGGTGGCACATCCCTGTAATCACAACTACTCGGGAGGCTGAGGCAGGAGAATCGCTTGAACCTGGCAGGTGGAGGTTGGAGTGAGCCAAGATCACGCCATTGTATCCAGCCTGGGCAACAAGAGCGAAACTCCATCTCAAAAAAAAAAAAAAAAAAAAAAATCCTTGATTCTTGGAGTGGTCAAAATATCAACATTGAGAGGATTTGGAAAAAGTTGATTCCAGACCTCATTGATGACTTTCAAGGACTTGAGACTTCAGTGGAAGAAGTCAATGCAGATGTCGCAAAAATAACAAGATAACTAGATTTAGAAGTGGAGTCTAAAGATGTCATTGAATTGCTGCAGCCTCATAATAAAACTTGAATGGATAAGGATTTGCTTTTTATGGATAAGCAAAGAAAGTGGTTTCTTAAAAAGGGAATCTATTCCTGGTGAAGATGCAATGAACACTGTTGAAATGACAAGGGGCTTAGAATATTACATATATTTATTTGATAAAGCAATGGCAGGGTTTGAGAGGATTTACTTCAATCTTGAAATAAGTTCTACTGTGGGAAAATGCTCATGGCCAGGAGTGGTGGCTCACGCATATAATCCCAACACTTCGGGAGGCTGAGACAGAAGGATTGCTTGAGCTCAGGAGCTCAAGACCAGCCTGAGCAGCATAGCAAGGTTCCATCTCTATTAAGAATTTCAAAAATTAGCCGGGCATGGCTGTGTGTGCCTGTAGTTCCAGCTACTTGAGAGGCTGAAGTGGGAGGATTGTGAGCCCAGAAGGTCACGGCTGCAGTGAGCTATGATTATGCAACTACACTACACCTGGGCAATAGAATGAGCCTCTCTCTCAAAAAATATAAATAAAATAAATAAAAATAAAATAAAATGCTTTTAAACACCATCTTGTGCTATACAAAAACATCTCATAAAAGGAAGTGTTAATTGCTACAGTAAATTTCATTATCTTATTTTAGTAAATTACCACAGCCACCCCAACCTTCAGCAACCACCACCCTGATCAGCGCACAGCCATCAGTACTAAGGCAAGTCCTTTACCAACAAAAAGAAATATTACTTACTGGAGGCTTATTAATCATTAGCATTTTTAGTCATAAAGTATTTTTAATTAAGGTATGTACATTGTTTTCTAACACATAATACTATCACACACTTAACAGACTACAGTATAGTGTAAACATAACTTTTACATGCACTGGAAAACCAAAAATATTTATGCATTGTGCTTTATTTTGATATTTGCTTTATTGCAATGGTCTGGAACCTAACCCTCAATATCATTGAGGTATGCTTGTACAGCACATACAATTATGTGTGGTACATAATATTTGATAATGATAATAAATGGCTATGTTACTGTTTTACATATTTACTATATTATCCTTTTTTTGTTATTTTAGAGTGTATTCCTTCTACTTACAAATATATGTACATATATATATATACATACACACATATATATATATATAAACTAGAAACAGCATCATACAGGTCCTTCAAGAGGAATTCCAGAAGAAGGCATTGTTATTAGGAGATGACAGTTCCATGCATGTTATTGCCCCTGAAGACCTTTCAGTAAGACAAGACATGGACGGGGAGGACAGTGATATTGATGAACCTGAACTTGTGTAGGCCTAGGATAATGTGTGTGTTTGTATCTTAGCTTTTAACAAAAAAGTTCAAGAAGTAAAAAAGAAATAAAATATTTTAAAAATAGAAAAAATCTTGTAGAATAAGGATATAAAGAAAGAAAATACTTTTGTACAGCTATATAATGTGTTTGTGTTTTAAGCTGTTACTACAAAAAAAGTCAATTTTTTTAAATTTAAAATGTATAAAGTAAAAAAGTTACACTAACGTAAGGTTAATATATTATTAAAGATTTTTTTTAACAAATTTAGTGTAGCCTATGTGTACAATATTTATAAAGCCTATACTAGTGTACAGTAATGTTCTAGGCCTTCACATTCACTCACCACTTCCTCACTGACTCACCCAGAGCAACTTACAGTCTGAAAAGCTCCAGTCATGGTAAATGCCCTGTACAGGTGTACCACTTTTTGTCTTTTATACAGTATTTTTACTGTACCTTTTCTAGGTTGAGATACATGTAGATACAAAAATGCTTACCACTGTGTGGCAGTTGCCTACAATATTTAGTACAATAACATGCTATACAGGCTTGTAGCCTAGAAGCAATAGACTATACCATCTAGGTTTATGTAAATGTACTCTATGATGTTTGTAGACAACAAAATTGCCTAATGATGCATTTTTCAGAACATATCCCCATCGTTAAGCAATGCATGACTGTACTTACTTACTTAATTTTATATCTGTTTGCCTCCCATAAAATTTAAGCTCCATGAAGGCAAGAATTTTTGTTCATTTCATTCAATATTGAATCTCCAGTGCATTCAATTAATATGTATTAAGTAGAGAAATGAATTTATATGATACTATATATTTTCTATGGAGCATGTGTGTGTCTTCAAACCAAGTTTAGCTTAGGGAGAGTCGGGAGTAGGATAATGGTAAATGGGTCATGATTGGCAGGGAGTGAAGGAGACTATCAAAATACTTTATCCCTCTGTTGTTTTCAGTTTTTAAATATGATATAGTCATTATCTTTATATAATGGAGTTATTATTTGTTAATGATAATATAATGCATGATATTACAGTATGCCTGTGGACCAGGGTGTGTATCTAATTCAAGCTGTGAAAAATCTGATTATTGGCCTGGTGCGGTGGCTCACACCTGTAATCCCAGCACTTTAGGAGGCTAAGGCAGGCAGATCACCTGAGGTCAGGAGTTCGAGACCAGCCTCAACATGGAGAAACTCTGTCTCTACTAAAAATACAAAATTAGCCGGGCGTGGTGGTGCATGCCTGTAATCCCAGCTACTCGAGAGGCTGAGGCAGGAGAATTGCTTGAACCTGGGAGGCAGAGGTTACAGTGAGTCAAGATTGAACCATTGCACTCCAGCCTGGGCAACAAAAGCGAAACTCCATCTCAAAAAAAAAAAAAAAAAGAAAGAAAGAAAGAAAAGAAAAAGAAAAAAGAAAAATCTGATTATCTTTCACAGGAACTTAATTTATAATTGGGTCAGTGTGGACTAAGTCAGTCAGAGAACTGTGAGGACTAGAACCATAGGTCACATGAATTTGAGACAAAGGTCAACTAATGCCACATATCAGGTGAATTTATGGACAGATAAAGGGACCATGAATAAGGAAATAAAGCTTACATGAAAGGAAAAACAGGAGCATAGCTGCATCACACGTGTGGAGACAGAAAGCACATGGCCTCCTACTTCGCAATGCCATTCACATGTAGAAACTACATTTTGTTTTCTGTCCACATTCTTTCCTTTCATAAGCATCCTTCAACTTGAACTACTTTAAATAGAATTTTATTCCTTGAGATAGTAGATTCTTAACTTAAATACACAATAGCTTCTCCTCTGGATAAACTAAGGCAATACCCCAACAGTTGAAAAAAAAATACAAAATACCAGAAAATGTACTCAATGCTGAATACATGCTTTTAACCAAAAGGTATGAGAAGGCCAAAACCAAGGTGGATTCTTGCCTTTGCAGAGTTGTTCAGATGTATGTTAATTTGCACTACTCTCATTATTTCTTTTTAAGGTTAATTGCTATTAAAACTATTCTTTAATGGAAATCCCTTAATCCTGCCATACTGTCCCATCAATTAAAACAACTATTTTCAGCCTCAATATCCCAAATGCTTGGTGTGTAGATTTGCATGTAATTCACAAATAATAATGAAGTACCTAAATTTATTAGCTGTTTCCCCTTTCTATGAGTTCAAACAATTTATAAATTCCCATATGTGTTCAGAAGTAGATGAGAAATTAGTGGGGGTTACAGCTAGCTCCACAGAGTCATACATTATCCTCAGTCTAGTTTACTATGTCCCAACACTTACCCTGGAATATCCAAAGGGAGTATGTGACACTAGTGTGAGCTTCATATTGCCACCTTCCTACTGTACAGGTTGCTTACTCAGAAAAGCAGTTTCTATCCTCTCAGGTTAAGGTAACCAACCAAAAATGTCTACCATATTGTTCTGTCTAAGTATTATACTTATCAGTATCCAATATTTCCTGTTTGTTTCTTTTTTCTTTCTTTCTCTTCTTGTCTTTCTTTCCCACCAGAATATAAGTTCTCTGAGACTTGAAACCCAAGAAGCTGTTTTCTTTATCATCATTCCCCCAGCACAACATTTCCCCTGTAGAATATGTTATACTTAGCACAAAAGAGGCTCTCAGCAAATATTTATTCAGAGGAATAAATGACTGACTTAATGAATATGCCAAGCTAGGTGCCCCCCGCCCCAGGGCCTTTACCTTTCTCTTTACTCAGCTAGACTCACCTACTCTTGTTATTTTCATGACTGGCTCGTTTACATCATTGAGGTCTCAGCTCAAATGTTGCCTTCTTAGGCCACAACTGGTCACCCTAGCCTCTCTACCCTCTAAAACCCTCTCTATCCCATCACCCTGTTTTAGTTCAAGGAAAGCACTTGTGACTATCTGAAGTTACTTTTTCTGTCATTTCAGTGTTTCTGTTGTTACCCATCCCCCTGCTAGAATATAAGCTCCATGAGGAATTTTGACATATTCATCTTTATATTTCCATAACCTAGAAGAGGTTCTGGCACATAGGAAGCATTAATAAATGCTTGTTAAACATGTCAATAAAACATTGAATATTGCAGTTTAAAAATATATGCTCACACATAGTATCGCTATTTTTCAGTATTGGGATACAGACAACAAACTAAATTGCTATATGTGTAAGTAGTGTTTTTTACAATAAAAATTGCACACATAATATAGATTAAAAGATTGCCAAATTATATTTTTAAATGCATTTAGAATCTTGTCTGTGCGCAAGTAGCTTATGATCAGTAGCTGTTCAACTCTGATTACCCTCACCTTGCTTCTAAGAGAAAATATTTTCTTGTATAAATTGGAAAATGAAATTGCAAAGGAATCTCTGCTATTCAGACCTAAAAAAACATGTGCCACTATCCAACATATATGTGAATGCAAACAGACACAATTCCTAGAGGAAGAAAATTCCCAATCCAAAAAATCCTTCCCATGCCTACATCCCCAAATGTAATTAAGTCACACTTCATAACAGTCTCAGATCTAAAAGAAAAAAAAAAAAAAAAGTCCTTCTATGAGTCCTATAATCACAATTACTACCACCAAAAGTCATTGGTTACTGAGTTGCCCATAGCTGACTGACTGGAATTGTCAAATGTAGAGATATTTACTACTAAGATCAGCACCATCTTACAGTCCTGCAGTTCTCCAGCTATGTAACCATTCTCAACCAGTCTATAGGCACCTGTGACATCTCCCTTACACTCATCATCTTCTGGGGGCCTTTTCTGATTAACTTCACTCACTCAATCATTTGGTCAGTCAGTCAATCAACTATTATTTATGGCGTATCTATTATGTAACAGTCATGTTAGGGGCACTAGAAATATACCAGTGAACAAAACAGACAAAAATCCTCACCTTCACGGAGCTTACATTCCCTTTTTTTTTTTTTTTTTTTTTTTTTTTTTTTTTTTTTTTTTTTTTTGAGACGGAGTCTCGCTCTGTTTCCCAGGCTGGAGTGCAGTGGCGTGATCTCGGCTCACTGCAAGCTCCGCCTCCCAGGTTCACACCATTCTCCTGCCTCAGCCTCCCTAGAAGCTGGGACTACAGGCGCCCGCCACCACGCCCGGCTAATTTTTTTGTATTTTTAGTAGAGACGGGGTTTCACCGTGTTAGCTAGGATGGTCTCGATCTCCTGACCTTGTGATCCACTTGCCTCGGCCTCCCAAAGTGCTGGGATTACAAGCGTGAGCCACCACGCCCGGCCGGAGCTTACATTCTAATTACATTGCATTCATGTTAAAAACAGGTAAATACAGAGATGGCGAAGAGTAGATATTTGGAAAAGATTAATATAGATAGTCACAGATACATCAACAGATGGGAGTGTTGATACATAATTATTCTATATCTCCTAGGACACCCAGAATTATATAACTAAATAGTATATTTGGTATGAATCAGGTATGTTGCTTTCCAGTTGTTTTCTTGTAACATTATGTCTGCATGTGATCTTCATTATGGGTTTCCCTTGGGCAGAAAGTATGTTCTTCACTTTCTTGGTACTATATTCAGGGAGAAAGTTGAAAAGTGCCCGCAAATAGACTATGAGCTCATTAACTGACTGTTAAATAATACGTTGCATTTATAAGATGCTTTTTAACTTTTTAAAAGGCACTTTCCCTCATAGAAGTAAAAGGTAGAAGAGAGGTTACTGGAGGCTGGAAATGGTAGTGGGAAGGGAGGAATAGGGAAAGACTTGTTCAGGGTACAAAATTACAGCTAGATGGGAGGAAAGAGTTACAGTATTCCATACTACTGCAGAATGACTGTAGTTAGAAATAATATATAGCTTCAAATAGCTAGAAGGAGGATATTGAATTTTCCCAACACAAAGAATTGATACATAGCAACAAAAAGAATTGAAATGATGGATATGCTAAAATTACTCTGATCTGATCACTATACACTATATGTATTGAAACATCACTATGTACCATATATATATGATTATCATATATTAATTTAAACTTTAAAAATTGAGAGGCATTTTCATGTACATTATTATTATGAATAACATGTACATGTTCTCATTCTAATGCTAGATCAAAAAGAAGGCTATGGATTGCAGTAAGGGGCATAGTACAAGTAGTATGTTTGAGACCACCAACTTTGTTTGCTAAGAGCCCAACTAGAGTCTTCTTTTGCTTTTTCTGAATGTCTAACAAAATTCAGACTGTAGAAAATACAAGCATCAGGCAGTTTTAAAGCACAATACTAGGCAGGGAGCAGTGGCTCACACCTGTAATCCTAACACTTTGGGAGGCTGGGGGAGGTGGGTCATTTGAGCCCTGGAGTTTGAGACCAACCTGGGCAACATGGTCGAACCCAGTGTCTACTAAAACATACAAATATATATATGTATATATATAGCCAGGTGTGGTAGTGTACCTGTACTCCCAGCTACTCAGGAAGCTGAGGTGGGATGATTGCCTGAGAAGTTGAGACTGATGGCACTCCAGCCTGTGAGACTGGAGTAAGACTCTGTCTCAAAAAAATATTAAATATAATTTATTAAAATGCAGATTTCTGATCACCACCCCACCCCAGGCATTCTGGTTTATTAGACTTAAAGTGATGCCCAGGAATTTTTAACAAACACCTCCTAGGTGATTTGGATGCAAGTCCTGAGAAACACTGGTCTAGAGAAAGCTTACTTGACTGCAAAGAATGGGTGAGGGAAGGTCAGTCAATTTGATGCCAAACTGGGCATGTTCAGATATAGTTTGGTACCAAAGCTCTGTTACGGCAGACATAACACAGTGATAAGCCCCTTTTTCTGAGTTCTATAAGAAGAACCACTGCTGCTGTAGATGTGTTGACCAGGATCTAGCTCCAATGAGGACAGAGCTAGGATGCTTCTAATGTCCTGGTCTCATGGTAGGGTCTAGGGCTATAGACCTTAGAAGAGATTAAGGTCTCAGACAGTAAAAGCTAGTTATAGCAAGTTCAGGGAAGAAAACTAAGACAATATTACACTTTGTGAGCCAGAAAGATAATTTTGCCACTTTGCAGGACTTGCTTGTTCTCATCTCTAATACTCCATATCTGGTTATAAAATGGGGAACAACAATGTAAACTAAAAATAAAGGCCTACCATAAAAACCCAAATCTGAAATTATCATTTAATCCCACATTTCATAATAAATTATAGCTGAGCATGTGAATGTGTTTTCAAACTCCAGCAGGAATGACCTGGAAATAAAGTGTAAAGATCAGCTATGTTATGGAAGAAGAAACAATGAGGCAGGAGTTAATTCTGAACTTCAAAACTCCACGTTTCCCACCAGGAAAGTGAATGGCCCAGCATTATGCTATAGCAATAATCTCATTTTAAAAACTATAACTATCATTATTTTTGCCACATACTGAAAGAAGTTTTGTCATAATCAATGCACAAAACAACTACTAGCAGAATGTAACAACTAGATATTTCCATAGATGTCAGAACAAT
The DNA here is from genome assembly GCF_003255815.1 of Theropithecus gelada. NCBI lineage: Eukaryota > Metazoa > Chordata > Mammalia > Primates > Cercopithecidae > Theropithecus > Theropithecus gelada. The sequence goes on from NC_037669.1 coordinate 144,882,444, forward strand.
TAGATCACAAACATTCAAGTAACTGCAAGTTTAAATTATTAAATAATATCGTTTTCTTGCAAGGTGTTACAAATTGATATGTAATATATAAGAAGGCCTGGAAAAATATGAGTCCCTATGTAAACCAGAGGGAGTATTTTTATACATGTGAAATTCAAAATTGAGAGAGGTTCACTGCTTTGTTGAACTACATATCTAGGTTGCCCAGCATGAGAGAAACAAACTTATAACCTTCAAATTTTAAAGTTCAAACATTTTCATTACAACTTCTGACTTCTCTGCAGATAGATAAATGGATATGTCAACATTTAGGGGATTTTTCTAGTCTTTACATGTCATATTTAACAATTTTTAAGAAAAAATTTAAGCCTATGAAGAAGAAGAGAAAATACTGTCATGAATTCCCAAGTACCCATCACCCAGCAATGAAAATCTTGGTTCTTCTTACATTCACTCACTCCGTTCTCACCCACACCTATTTGAGGCAAATTCCAGGTATCATATCATTTCATCCATAAATAGTTGAGCATAGATCTCTAAAAGATAAGGGCTTTATTTCTTTAAAAAAAAATAGCCACAACATATGGTTTTATATAATTTAATGACATTTAAAAATTACATTTAAATCTCAGGCATAAACATATGAATTATTTTATTGATAATTGGGAAGTTGCTGTAGGTTGCTCAAGGCTGAAATCCAGTGGTTTGCAGTGACAGTTTTTCACACCATAGTTTTCTTTATACCAGTACAAGTTCATATGATTTTTTTTTTCAAAAAACCCCACAAATTCTTACCATATCTTCTTACACTCAGAAATTTTTGAATGAATTATTTTTATTCTACCATACTTATTGGGCCCTGAGAATTATGAGATTTCCCACTTGAAGCTTCCATTTTCATTGATTATAATGATAATCAACTAAATTATCCTCTTCCTCTAGAGAACTACAGAGCTTCTTGATTCCAGCGGCTAATAAAGGCTCTGGTATCGAATGCAGCACTTTGTTAAAAGGAGTGAGAATAATGACGCAAAACCTCAAACCAGGCAGTGTTCAGAAAACATACTAGTTGTCTTTGAAAGCCATTTGCTTGGTAACAATCATTAACTATATATCAGTTAAATAATAAATAGTTGCATATAAATAATATGATATCTAGGATATGCTTCAAAATAATCTTGAAGGAGAATAGTGAATAGAAGTATAAACAAAATGAGATTGACCATAAATTGATAAATGTTGAAGCTGGATGATAGAGGTTTATTATATTATTCTCTCTATTTGTGTATATGTTTAAAATTGTTCAGAATAATTTTTTATAAAGAGAACATGAATCACATGAAAACGACAAAATATACACAAAACAAAGTATTCAAACACTCTTTGCAAATGCTCCTGCCCAAATCCACTCATCTAAACAGCTAGCAAGTACTAATCAAACTGCTGTATGTTACACCACTCTCCAATTGAATCAAAGAACAGCAACAAAGGAGTGAAAACAGGAATTTATAGAATTTGAATGCAACCGGTTTCAGAGAACATGAATTATTCCCTGGTTTCATGAGGGTTACTATCAATGTTAAAAGCAGGACATAACATTTTCTTTAAAAATACTGCCAGAGAACAAGTTAGTCTCAGGGAAAGGAAAAATGTGACTTAATATTTCAGAATAAATTGAAAATTTATGAAAAATTTGTGAGTCCCAACACTTTTATAGTAAATAAGCTGAATAAAAATGAACAACTGAACTATAATAAAAGTAAGAAAAGGCTTATTTGCTAGTGACAAGGAAATCTGTATTTAAATCTAACAAGTAATAAAGGGGGGAGGGATACTGCATAATTCTGCAAAGTTTAAGTGTTCTGATGGCCAAGCAGTGTCTTTCTTTCAAATCTTTTTCTGGAGTTGTTAGAACTTGATCTCTGCTTGGTCTGACACCCTTCAACCATGAAGTGGACATCCTGGGAGCAAAATGCTCTGACCAGCCCTGGGGCCCAGCATTCACAGAGTCTAAGCCCATCATGGGAGTCCAAGCTAGCTGACTGCAGATGGGCACGCCGACAAAACTGCCTCCAAAAGACAGAGGCCTAGAGAGGATTCAGACAGCGAGCTCACAGCACCTTTTAAAAATTTCATATTGCCTTAGGTTCCAGAGCTAGGATGAGGAGAAGAGAAGGAGGAAGAGGCAAGAAGGGGAAGGGAACAGGGGATGGATGAAGGAGAAGTTTGGGATATATTTTGTTCTTATTAAAAAGAGCACGTGACACCCAACATCTTCTAAAGAGAACCAAAAAGTTTAAAAATTCTAATTTCATGTATGCTTCTCTTCTGGCAAATACTATATTTTACTTTGTATATGGTTTAACTATATATGCCTCTCCTGTTAAATTCCTGGCGTTAAAAAAGTATTTGGAATTTATTTTTGAAATGCCATAGTCTGTATAACAATGGTCATATTTGTCTTTAATGTTTGTTGAGTTAATTAATTAATCAATCAATCAATCCATTCAGGTGCAGTCAGCTGATAGGTAAGTAACAAGCCACAGCTGCAGAACCTGTAGGTTGAATAATGTACTCAACATATTTTACTCGTCACACTGATCCAGCGATAAGAATATGTAGAAAAGTTGTTATGCTTTCCTCTTATTTTTATTGCTTAACATAGTGAGATTTATATAGCATTCAGTGAATATAGCAAACATATTTCACATATATTTATGAATGTCCAGAACCTAAAGTTCACACTCTACCAAATGCATGCCCTTTAACAACTGAATTTAACAGTGCTTCCATCTTGTAGGTACATTCTATCCCCTACTCGGAAAAATATTATGCATTATTATTCACATAAATAAAACATTAGGACAGTATTTTGTTTTCAAACTAAGAGAGAAAGGTAGGTTTTCTGTAATTTCCCTTGTTTAACAGAGTGCTTATTTCTGAAACAAGACTCTCAGAAAAAGAAAAATTTTAACAATGAGGTTTCACAGTATGAATTGTTAGTTAACTGCATTTATACCCAAGTCAATTAAGTAGACTACCCTTATTTGAATGTTTTTATGAATAAAATACTATCTTTAAAAGTTTTTTTTCTTTTAATTGATAAGCAAGAGTAAGCCAAATCACTCCTTTCAGAACTGTACAAAAATTTAGAAAGCATGTTGTCCAGGACACTGAAGTTCACAAGTAAAAAAGCTAAGAGCCAAGGACATCAACTGACTTTACCAGATCAGAGAGTGAAATCATAACTGAAACATCACCAAAAATCACATAACCCCGATAGAATATTGTCTAAATTGTACAAATCACCTATTTGAAGGCAAATACACATAATGACATTAAAATTTGACACTTCCATTTAATTATTGGTGTAAATCTGTAAATATTTATTGATTTGAAAACCATAATAATATTAGCTGAATTTTTTAATCTAGTGGATTTCCTGGGATTTTTTTCTGGCCAAAGTGTTATACACATAGTCTGGAATATATCTTAGACCCATAAATTTCAGCCTGCTGTACCAAAAATAGCAGAGTCCTCAAGAAAGATTTATAGTACGTGAAAGAAGTGGTAGATAAAACAGAAACACAGCACTGAAGTTCCTGAATGCTGATTAACTGTTGCCCTCAATTCCAAATATTTTTCAATCTCATTAACACACATGTTTGAAATCTTAAATAAAAGTCTAGGTATTACAAGCCGTAAAAATAGTTAATAATCGTTAAAGAAAAAAGTTTGGATGCTGAACTTTTACTTGTTTTTATTTATCCCAAATGAGGTTTCTTTTCATTGTTCTTATTTTTTGTGCAGGTATCTCTTTTTTTCTAATACTCTTAACACACCAACTCCTGAATGTTTTTATTGATGCATGTTTATGAAACTTTATACATGTATTATTGTGACCAACTTAGCTTTCTAAAATTCACCTTTATAAAGATTTAAATACCACAAATATATTATCCTTTATATGAGAATGAGCTTCCTTTTCACTCCTATTTTATAAAGTAATTATTACACATTTCTGAGAAATCAATATATATGTGTTAAGTGTTTACCATGTAATTAATGGTTAAAAATAAATCACTAAGTTAAGAATAAAATCATCACCAACATAATTCTGGATAAAAACCCATCTACAGTGATATGAAATTTCCAAAAGAAAATTAAAATTTAGTTCATTGATTTTTCTGTCTATTAAACACTAAACAAGTTGCCCTATAAAGTACTTTTCTGGATATTTGTACCTCCTATAAAATATAACTAAAGAGCTTTTTATTCTGACCCTGTAGATAACTGACAAATACATTTACATGCATACTTATAAAGATAATCTTATATTTTCAAGAACTGCTATTTACTGACAATATGCAGTGATACATGTGAGTTCTATTTTTTTACACAATTTCTTCCAGGAGGAGTTTTTAATTCAGTCAGTTAATTTCAAGGAAATTAGTTATGACAAATGAGATAATAGTCAAGTCACTGGAATTTGCAGAGCATTGTTTCCACTTATATAAAAATTATCTAAATTTGGGTAGGTTTTAACGTTTAATTCTAATTTCTCTTTGTTCTTTTTCCAGCAAATCACTTTACTATCACCTGTGGAATTCCGTTATGAATGACATTTTTTTTTTTTTTTCACTTTGCAAGGAAGAGCCCAAGAGAGAATTCGCTTCACAACAACCCTGCTCTGTCCTGTATTCATTCGGCAATGATCCACAGAAGAAGGATTTTGAAAATGCATTGGAACTAGAACCAAGAACGAATGTGATTTTGAAGACTTTATTGCTCCCTAAAATTCTATTTTTTTAAGCTACTTCTTATAATTCTTTTTAAAACAAAAGAAAAAAAGGAAAAGTGCTTTTGCTGTAACAAATGAAAGGCTATGTTCCTGATGCCGAATTTCACTGTTCATTTCTTTTGGCCTTGTTGGTGTGGGGAGGGGCTGTTTTTGTTTCCTTTTTATTTAATAATAACAATAATAATATCAGATATTGGCTAAGGATCTGACCAAACGGAAGGGGTGATATGAACAAGATAAATCCAGCTTTAGGAAACAAATACCCTTCGGCTGACAGCCCCTCATGCTGGAATCTACAAGGAAATTGTAGCAATGTGGTTCCCACAAGAACAAATATTGACACTTCCACTAGGAATCCCCCACACCAAGTGGAAAGTGCGGAGCTCATACCTACAAAAGAGTGGACCCAAGGGGCAGACCTGGAGGGAGGAGGGTGAGAACTTAGTAACAACGCCTTAAGAAACCAAATCACTGTTTCTTATTGCATTTTACCTTTTCCTTTCCCGCTGCCTCCTGCCAGAAGAAAAAAATATATATATTTATCGGTTGCCAGCAGAATAGCTTGCGCTTTCTTTGCAACATTTCGTGCCTGATAATTAATGATGCCCACGCCGGGCGCCTGTGGCCTAGACTCGGGTTCCAGCCGCCGGCAGCCCCTGACGTCAGTGGCTGAGCTGCCTGCGTCAGGTCCCCAGCAGCCCCCGGGTGGCCTGGACTGGAGCTCCGGGGGCATGCGGGGAGGGAGTCCTGTCCAGGGTCGGATAAAACCTCAGAACTGGCGAAAGGGGCTTTCCTCGCACTCGCCCGAAAGTCCTGTCGCAGTTAGAATGGCAGCGTTTCCTGCTCCGGGGGACTCACAGGCACTTTAGACTGCGACAGAGTCTGGAGGCCCAAACCCGTTATAGGCTCCTGGGGTAAAACGGGGTTAAAGTTCTAGAAAAAAGAACCAGGGAGAAACAGGGCAAGTCTATGAACAGTGAGTGCTTCCTTCCCTCCACTCTTACATGGGTCAACGTAATACTGTTTTCCACTGACTCCAAAAACGTGGACCTTAAACGAAATGGACCCACCGTTTCTACCTCAACTTGACACAACTTGGAAGTTGGAGATCCCGGAGAGTTTCTCATCCGTGAGCTGGTGCTGGAACCCGCCACTGAGGGAAAATGAACTTGACCTCGCACTTAACTAACCACAGTCTTCCCTCTTTCCTTACTGTCGCACCCTCCTCCAACTTTTCCTTCTTTCCCCATTCTTCTCACCTTTTACAACCCTCCCACACTGGGGAGTTATCAAGATTATTGAAAGGTTTGATTTTCCAAGGGGGACCTTGGACTCTATCGTCTAGAAAAGTGTGTTCAATCCCCCGCAGTTGCCCGTGCACTGAGAGTCGGGGGACCCGAGTTTGGGAAGCCATCGGCGCATGCTTGGGACTGAGTCTACAGAACTACGTCTGGAAAAAACCCTGTAGCTCTCAAGGGCCCTATCCTCTCTGGATTTCTTCAGCGTAGGCTGTTGGGGAATAATTTCTCTTCCCTGGAATCCTCAGAGTATCTTTTTTTCATGATAGTGGTTGCCTTTCTCATTTAACTTTCCATCTTTTCATCTACAGCCGGAGGACAGGGGGGAGTGAGGCAGAGACTCCCTGAATAAAGATTTGAGACCACAACTGATTTTTTTTTTTTTTTTTTTTTTTTTGCGTTTTCTCTTGGAATAAATTCAGGTCGCAGGAACCGCGCCTGCATGGCTCCGGCAAAACCCGGCGGCAGAAAACAACACTCAGGTGCGGAAAATTGCCTCTGCCGCTGCGATCTGCACCCCAGGACAGCAGCTGAAGGAAGTCAGCCATTGGAGGGCTGCGGGGCTCAGAGCTAGAACACAATTTCGCTTCGCCCTCCCGCTTCCACCAGTGGCTGGGAACTCGGGCAGGAGTGAATTTCTCCCCTTCTCCAGTTGAAAGCAGTTAGCGGGCTCTGTTATTGGGGGAAAGAGAATAAAAGCATTTTCTGGGAATGCGCTTTTAAAACTTAGAGTTTTAATGACAACTGAAGTAAAAGAACCCCTTTGCCGAGCCGGTCAATAAATACCGGGTGAGCCGCCTCACCCGCCAAGCAAGTGGCCTCCCAGTCCTGGCCGCAGCGACGTCTCCAACTCCAGCCCCATCTGTGAGGCCGAAACGCTGCAGGTTCAGCCGCAGAGCACCAGACCAGGGACTTAGTGGCCAGCCTGCCTTCCCTTTCTGAGCTCCAAAGTCTGGGAATAAGTCGAACCAAATTAAATCGAGACGCATCTACTTTCAAAAGGCTTTAAAAACCTGTGACTATCCCCTTTCCATGTGCCCCACTGCCTGGTGGATATAAATTGTCACACTCTAGTATCTCCAGCGAGTAAAACAGAAACACACACAGACATGAATCTCAAAAAAAGTATTGCCATAACTGTGACACTGTCTTCACAGTCTTGACTGGTGTTAGGATTTCTCAGAACAGAATTCATTAAAAAGAGGTGATTAACCTTATTTATAAGCATTGCCTCAAAGTGGCGACTTAAAGGACTTTAGGAATTATTCAAAAAATGTTTCTGTTTTGTTGTTTTGCTTTGTTTTGCATGTTTGTTGTCGTTTTTATTTGGGGGGTTTTGTTTTGTTTTTAAGGAGCTAGGAATGTGTCTTTTACCCGGTGTCCTTCGCTGCCCTTTTCAGGGAGCAATCGGGCTGCCTGACACTTGATTAAGCCTCAGGACTTAGAAAGATCATTTCCTCGAACACTAATTTGAGCGAAATCTGGATTGAGAGTGTAGGTTTACACGCCCAGCTCGAATGTCTAATGTATCAAATCCTCGTTAACGAACGGCCCGCTCCGTGGCCGTGTCAGCCAAAGGTCAGCCCCTTGCAACAGGGCACTGTGGTTCAAAAGCAGTCTTCCAGCGCCCTACCTCCCCCTCCCACCCCAAAATCCATCTTTCACATTTCAATAATAAAGCGTACGGAGCTCCAACTAGAAATGCCAAGGCTGTTTTTCTTTATTTACTTCTTTCTTCACATTAGTGGCACGAAAACGACATGACCTAAAGCAACTATTGAAAAATTAAGTTTATTTTTTCCAGTGGGAAGGGAGTGCAGTCACTGGACAAGGTAATTGTTGAAGCATCCTCAAGAGGCACATATATTTGAAAAGCTGTGACTCTTAGAAACCTTAACTTAAAATAGTAATAGTAACAATTTCACAGCATTCAAATGGAAACCGCCCAGTAAACTTTGTTGGAGACCTTAGTGGTTAGAAACTGCTTAGGGAAAGGGACAATTCTCTTCCCCCGCTCCCCCTTTCCTCTTTTAGAGACCAGCAGAAAGCTCATTCTTAAAAGATGGCTTTGGTGTCCACAGGACCAAGAGGATCCAGAAGAGTGGGCCTGCACTCTTTTCGCTCCCGCCTCACTGAGGGGCCCCGAGACAATCCTGACTACCCTGGAGTGTACCGCGTGTAAACGTATACACCCCAGCGGCAGAGGCCGAATTGGCGCGGCAGTTCCAAATCAGCCCAACTCATCGGCGCGCGCCTCAGGCCACGCGCGCGCACGCTGTCGCGGGCCGCGTCCGCTAGTGAGGTGGTGGGGCGGGGTAGGGGAGGAACGCGACTTACCAGGTCTGGGATCTAGATTTCGGGCAAAGTTGGTAGCTGAGAGGCCAGGAGACAGATTCAGTCCTACCGGAGACGGGCAATTTGGGGAGGGCTACGGCGCGAGTGGAGGGAAAGGAAAGCACCAGTGCGGTTTGGGGGGGTCCCCCTTCCCTTGGTCCATGCCCACGCTCCCGCCGCCGCCTCCACATACTAAGCTCGGCCTGGCGGGGAGAGGACCCAGAGCCCGCCTCGCCGCCATCGAGCCAGAGCCTCCGGGGCTCCCGGGCTCTGGCGCCGACCCCAGGGACGCCTGGGGGCGGGGGAGGGACGGCGCCACTCTTCAGCCCGGGAGAGGGTAACCGTGGTGCCGGCACGGACGCTAGCTGCCAAGCTGAGCAGCCGGACAAGTCCGCTGCGCCCGGCCGCTGGCTTGCAGACCCCGACCCGCTCCCGCCCCCGCCCCTCCCTTCCCTCAAGCCCCTCGCCAAATGAAAAGGGTTCTTTGGGCCTTGGCCTTTTGGGAAAGACGCGGGAACCCACGCTGGGTTTGAGTTTTCCGTTCAGAGCGAGGCCCACACAGGTCATCGTTAGCTTGGAGTCCGCAGAGTCTAAATAGCCCACTCTTCACAATACTCAAACACAAAAGGACCCAAATCACGAATGGGTTTCTGCTGAGGTGGTCCCTGTGGCGGGGGTTTGGAGAAACAAGGGTTTCTGCGCCCCTGACTAAACGCTGGGAGCCCTGGCTTCCAGAACCCTAGGACAGAAGAACTCGAACCCTCATGCCCCGGCCACTTTCCTCCTAGTCATGAGTAGTGAGGGGTGAGTGGCTTCTGCCAGGCCTCTGTGGGCCTAGCACTCGGTGGCAGTGGGTGAGGGTCGTTGAGTCCGGCAAAGAGACCTGGAGCAGACGCTCTTCAGCCATCCTTGCGTTATTGAGCTCGGAGACTCGGGAGTTTGGGTAGGAAGAAAGGCACTGTCCTGGCAGGAACATTTCCAAAGCCTCCCTCCCTGCGTCCTCAGGTTCCACGCTGAAGGCTTGGGGAGTTGTGGTTGTCAGGTGAAATGATACTGTGGTCCCCGTATTCCAGAACTGGCACAGATGGAGCTGGCCCTGGGATAAACTGCAGTGCGAGCCGGGCACTGACCTAGGCATCTCCTGTTCCCAGTAAGGGGAAATGAAATGATAGACTCCACAAAGTGGGTCTATCTCTTCAGTTGAAAGTAAAAATCTAGAGTAGGATTGGAATCTGTCGGCAACCACTACTGTTGTTATGGGACCCAGGATGCTGACTAAAACACCCAAAGGCTGTAGATGTTCGTCGGTCAGAGTTTGGAGTGACCCAGGGACCCTCCGTTGCCCCTCCTCTTTGTTTACAAGCGTTGGCCACTCCACCTAGACAGATTATACGTTCACTCTGGAAATGTCAGCACATTGGCCACAAAATACCATGCAGATCCCCAAGGACGTCACTAGAGAGGAAAGCAATAGTCCAGCGACTGAATTCAGGTGTCTCTCACCAAACCCTACACTTTTTGGTCTCTAGGCCAGGGCAGATCCTCCACCAGTCCCGACGTTTGCACTACTTAAGCACGTTTGGATTTAACAGCACCATTTCAACTCCAAGACAGGTAAGCTGACTAGTATTATTTGCAAAGGGTCAAGTGGAAACCATAGAACAGTCGTTCAAGCAAATGGCTTCTAGTATCCCAAAGGGGGCGGTGGGACGCTGGGGAAATGCCAGAGAGCAAGAGGAACTAGGAAAAAAGAGTGGGAGAGAGAGGCGGAGAGACAAAGACAAGCCGACACCCAGACTTGGATCTGGGCAAAGGATGAGGGTAGGGCCTAGGAAACCTCCCCCATGCCGCTGTCCGGTCACCTCGGGCCTGAGCTCTGACTAGGGGCAGGCTAAGTCCTCTCCGAGGGGCTAGGGATATGAGAACAGCCGGGGCTACAGCTCCGGCTTGGGAGAGGATTAGAGAAGAAGGCCTCCTTGATAGGCCTGGTGTGAACCGGAAGCCCAGCCACCCGAAGCACTGCGGTGTGGCCGGCTGGGGCTCCAGCAGGCCGCAGCCCCCGGCCCTCAGCGAAGGAGAGGCCCTGACAGGCCCGCTCAAGTCGCCATTCCAATGGCAGCAGCCCCAGGTTGCTCTAGCCTCTGCTGTCGGCTCGGCATTGTGAACTCACTTAAACCAGCGCGGTTTGAAAACAAACACGTGCAGCTACCCTGCCGCACTATTTTGGGAGCCTAGCCAGAGACTTTCACAGGCCGGAGCCTCTGCGTGGTTCTCTCTCCAGCCCGCGAGGGCGGGGGAGTCTCATGCATATTCATCAGCACGTGGAACCGCGGGCCGCAGGCCGCGCATGCGCACATCTCGCCCTGCCCGGCCAGAGCCTGCCGCGACGATTTGGAAAGCGCCCCGCCGGGCTGCGGGTGGCTGGAGGGTCCCTCAAATGCTGACGACCCAGCTTTCCGTGGAGGTATTGTGGGGAAGTCTCGCTGTTGCACCCCCTACACCTACCCCCGAAGACTGTTTCCATGCTTTCAATAAATCCACCAATGCAAAAATTTCCCTTTTCGCACTTCATCTCACCCCTGTCCTTTCTCCACAATTTCCAGTTTTCTTAGTCAGAGGCTAGATTTTCCCGGATGAACGGAACATGTTTAGAAAGGAATCGCGATGCGAGTTTCTCTCGTCGTTTACGTTCCCGCTTTCTGTAACTTAATGGATATTGATACACAAAAGAAAGATGTAAAATAACAAGTTTTTAAAGTTTGCTAAGGTCGGACGGCTTGGGTTTGCTTGCTATTGTTGTTTTTAAAGATTGATTCCAATATGTTTATACCCATGTTCAATAGTTGATTCTTGTGTGTACTGTAGGTGAAAATGTCACTGTGTAACTTTCACAACACGTGAATTTTCCTGCATATGCTTACAGAGATGTCTCACAACCATCAGAGGCAACCAAAGTATTGTGAACAGTTGACACACTGTCAGTCTGTGGCATCTTCACTGCCAAATGATATTTCCACTCTAGATAGCTAAGTCCGGTTTTTAAAAAACTCACCTTTAGTATATAACATCAATTGGAAACTTCATACTATTTTAGTTCTTCACTCTAAAATGGATATCAACTTTAGGAACTGATGACAGATCCCAGCTTCCACAGTAAAAATAGCCTCTGGTTTGGCCTGATGTGTTTCCTCTTGCTAAGGAAGAGACTCTGGAGCAAACCAGCCTTGCATAGATTTAAGGAGAACATTATTCATAATTTGCACCTATTACACCATTATATTTGCAATAAACTTTGAGGAAAAGGATTGACTGTGACATAAGAAGTTAACATTTTTTGTATTTCTTGGCCCAAATAGTGGTTATCATTTTTTTAAAAATTGCTCTATGCTTACCCATAATAACCCTACTTTCTATATTTAACTAGTTTAAATGGTACATATTACAGAGGATGGACAGGGTGGTTAAAAAGCTGAAAGAGAGACTCTCATGGGTAACTTGTACCTTTAGCGGCTTGACGGCACAGACAAGATCAATCCTTCCATTGCCACACTATTTTCAATAATTCTAAAACAGTTGATATCAACTGTGACTATCTTTATGAAAACACTTTCCCCCCTCAAATATGAACACATAATTCTAAGAACTAACTACATTTGATGCTACAAGGAAGACAGAACTCTGTACTGAGAGAGGAGGAGATAAATTTGTAATCAGTATTTTAAGTTGGAAAAAGAAAAGAAATGGAAGTTAGGAATGTGTAAGAGCTGATGTCTTTATATCTAGTCCACAGCCAAGGGCACAAGTGCCTTTATTTTGAGCGTGGCAGACCACATAGAGTAACTCCTCATAACATCTTAAACTAAATCCTCTCTTTAAGGTCTAGGGCCTTCTCCAACTCACTTCCTGAACAGCAGTATGCTCAGGTAACAACTCCAACAGCACTGACTCACAAGGGGTCCCAGACACTGATATAATGTTGGCCTCAAAAAGAAAACTTCTGGAAGGTTTTGGGGCTAGGTGAGGTACTTGAGGGTATAATTCTCTGGCCAGCCCTTTAAAAGTTCTGAGAAAACTTCACAATAAAAGCATCTAAATGCCAGGCCCATCAGCAAAGAAGGTTAGTGCTACTTTCATTGTCAGAGAAAAAAAAAAAAAAAAAAAAGATAAGCAGATGGGGCAATTGAAAGGTTACATCTTTCTTTTGGAGGTGGTTTGCTTTTTAAAGGTTAACTTGAATGCTTGACTTTAAAAAATCAAAATCATCAGCTGCAAATGCTTAAAGCAGTTGGGGGTAGCTTTTGAAGAAGAAAACAAAGGATCTGAAATGTTTGAAAATTACTTAGCCCCCACATAAATGGTGCTTGTATATTTATATGCTTGCTCTATAAATGCACATACACACATACCACAACTCATTTCTCTTCATTTCTCAAATATGATTGCTTGTACTCAGGCATTTTCTGTTGACACAACATAACTTTTTAATAACTTGTTAGCTGTTCTAATCATTTGATAGTATTCAGAATACAATGCAATTACAAAACGAACCAGGAAAGCATTCTGCCTAAGTCAGAATCTAGAAACAGGAAACAGGCCATTTGCAGCATCTTCAGCTCCTGCTAAACAGAGTCTAAGAATATATTTTGCTATTCACATTTGTGTATTTCAAAACCTAATAGTCCATGAAAAAAAGTATGAAGAATACATCTCAAGAAGCAAATATTAAAGGTGCCAGCAAAATAATAGACTACATTTAAGTTCGAAGCATTATTTTAGGCCACCTACATCATTAATGACTTTTTCTTTGTGATAGGTGTTGGAAAAGAGAATGCACAGGAGGGTTGCCTTAAATGTTGGCTTCTGTTACATTTATTTGCTGTGAGTGAGATTATTCACAAATGCTAACACACTACTCTTCAAATGTTTTCTTAAAAATTATTTGGCCTTCAAAGTCTAAATAGATATTTGAAATATGAAGTCATTTTGAGGTACACACTTACCCCTAAAATGTATCGTTAAAATATCCTACTTAAATCATATGTCATAGTGTGATATTTAATTATTACACTATGATATTAAAGCAAAAGGGGCATCAGATACATAATAAAAATTAGACACTTATAATTCCAAATTTGAGGTAAACTACATTTAGGAATAGGAATGTTCAAAGAAAAGACGAACTCATCATTTACTATTTTCTTTTAAAAACCAGAGAAATTACAAAAGTACCATTATTACCATGTTTGCCATTATCACACTCATATCAGGTTATCAGACAACCTGATCTCAATGAAAGTGGGAAGGATTATTAATTGCAGTGTTATCTTTTCTAGAGAGAAGAGATTTCTTTATTCCTCTTTCTGTTTTTAACTATTATACTTAATGTCTGGAGTCACTTCAAATGCAACTCTGTTAATCAATTTCAAACTTGCAAACCAACTGGGGCTAGCTTTTGCTTCACAAATTTTTGGAGCTAGCAGCAGTTCCTGCTTAGGTGTTCAACTTCCATAAATCTCACTAAACTTTGCAAGGTGGCGCTCTTTTCATGAAAAAGCCAATATTATTGTTATAATCAGAATAACATTTTTAAAAAGTTAAACACCACCCTCCCCAGTGTTTGATGTGCAGCAAAGTCCTTACTCAGCAAATAAGACTTTGTTGACTAACAGTGACAAATATAAATAGTAAGAGATGAAAAGACAAGTCAACAAAGGATTCTTAAAGAGAATTGAACATTTTTATCTTGTAATTGGCCAATGGTTTAATCTGAAAAATTAATTTCACTTTAAAATAGATGTATCCTAAGGGGTTATTTATACTTTGTGGGGTTTTTCCTCTTGTTTTCTTTCTCAGAGTCAAATATGGTCTATGGCTTCCTGAACACATATAGTATATTAAAGAATCAGGTCCACGGCCCTCCTTGCCCAGTGAGGTCAGTTTCTGCCGCCTGCTCTGCACCTCCACACCCTAGCAGCTACAGCCAAGGGCCTGATTTGTGATCTCCGGCTACGTTGTCTGCCTAATGGGGCGATCATGCAAGCTACAACCAGAGACAAAGAAGCCTGCGTTCCTACCAGCGCAGCTAACTTCATGGAAGCAGCATAGCTTGCAAATCTATCAAACTAAACTGCAAGAAAGACAATCTGATTTAGAGAAAAGGCGTTCTGCCACAGTCATTAAGCACAAGTAATTTAGATTTTTTATATTGTCTCCTCATTTACAAATTTACTGTATCAACGCCAACCAATGGAACGAATTTCTTAAGTAAATGAGAAATAAATAAAAGAGATAGAAAGATAATCAAATTACTTAAAATAATCCTCTTCCCTAGATGTATTTTTGAGAGAACTAATAACACTGGCAAAATCATAGGAACAATAACATATCATAGGAAGTAATTAATTTAAATTAGCATCATGTTTGAAGAATATAAGTGAAACGCTTTATGGACATTTACTTTTGTACAAAGAAGGAAGGCCTGGAAAAGCATGCATCGACATCCTGAAAATTAGTTATGGTCATAAACGGTTTAATTGAAGACAGCAATTTAAAATATGATATTGTAAATCTGCAACTCAGTTTCAGCCAGGGGAATTTAATCTACGGGGCAGCGGAACCCTCGGCTGCAAGTTCATTTGCAATGTTGCAGAGCGAGCCCCTGAGCTTCTGACAATTCGTCTACATTAATATTGATGTCGCCTGTGCAATCTATTTCTGTTATTTTTATGGTTGTTATTCTACATCTGCAAAGGTCATTTAAATTATACCGCGACCGAAAATTTGTTTCATAAATTTTGATATAAATACTAATTACACTCTCTCGCAGAGCCAGCAGGGTAGCATTCATTTATCACGTTTATACGACCTGCAATGACAGAAAGGGAAGGCAAGGGAGACTGCAGAGCTTTTCCGGAGACCCTTTAAGACTGGCAGAAGAGGCAGCAGGTTGCTGGTGAGTGAAGAAGAAATTCCTACCACAATCACTGAGATTTAAGAATCTTTAATAAGGTACGAAAGGTTACCAAACAGTTCTGGAAACTAAAGTGTACATACGAGTTCTTCTAACCATAAATATTGAAGAGCTGTAACATGGATAAACCGGCCCTTTACATGCGGATAAATATGGAAACTAGGAATTATATACATTATGTGGTTGTATCTTTTGCCAAAAGTAACGGACAGTTATAGTTTATATCTTTTTTAATATCACTTTACATAAACAAATGGAACAGTTTGACACGCAGATCCAGGCTCGTACTATACGAATTCTTGACAGGACGTGAAACAACATTTTACTGCACTAAAGTACTTAGACTTTTGGACGAAATGTTTGCACTTTATACAAAAAAAGCACATTAATACCAATAATATTCGGTTAGGTCGACGTGGAGACTGTAATCGTACAAAGTAATTCACATTTTGGTACACATTTACTAGAACATTCTTGCCATTCAGTACAAACAGTTGGCTTTCGGCCGCCCACCCCTCCCCCTCCCCCCACCCGCCCGGCCCCTCCCCCCTCCCCCAATGCAAAGACCACAACGCCACAATCCCACCCACCCGCTCCAACCGCGATATAACTATTTACAGAATTCAACAGTACAGTTTTAAGCTAATAATTCTGTATTTACAAGAAAACAAAGAAAAAAAAGCCGAAGCCCCAGAGAGCCCGTACGGATCCGACAAGAAACTGGCCCTCGGGGTTGGCGGCATTTGGTCAGGTGGCCTCCTCCCCCTAGACCCCCTACCGCACCTTGGGTACCAAGCCTTCGCCAAAAAAGGAAAAATAATGAAAGCGAAAGGAAATTTTTAAAGGTTGATACTTCCTCTGTTACTCGTCCTGGGTCTATTGGCAGATTTTTTAAAAAGGATTGCGGGGTCTGTGTGGGGGGTTGTTTTGATTCGCAGGGTTCTTTCAGTAATGTTGTGTATACGTGTGTGATCAGTCTCTTAAATAGGGTTTTGTTCGGTGTTTTGTTTCTGATTTTAAACGTACCATTCGTTAAAATTGGAAGAGAGCGCGCTGTGGCCGGCTGTGTGGTGGACTGCGGAGGAGGAGGGAGATAAGGAGCTGGTGGTCGGGTTGTCTGTGGAGGGAGACACGATGGTGGGAGGCGTGGAGGATTCGTAGCCGGAGCTGGCGGCCGGCGAAGGCTGCGAGCCCTGCGAGGAGGATTCGTGGACCTGCAGGAATAAAGTCGCGTTTTTACGGACATAAAGAGCCAGTGTGGCGGCCGCCTAGAGTGGCGACTGCCGCGAGTGCCCTTCCTCCTGGACCTCTTGGAGCCCCCTGAACACAGGCGAGGCCCGATCAGCGGGACCTTGGGCTTGGTGCCCTTTCACAGGCCTGCAGACATCGTGCTCCCGGGAAAGTCAGCGTCCCCAAGACTCACAAAAGAAAAATAGGTCTCGGAAGGGGGAGCGTGGATTTGAGGCTAGAGACTGCACTTTCTTTCCCTGAACTTTGTTTGCCCGTGTTTAGGTGAGCCGGAGCTCAGGCCTGGGCACAGGAGTCCAACTCTTGAGTCTCACCGGCCAGCAGCAAGGGCCGCAGTTTCGGCAGCGTCAACCCCCAGCAAAAGCCCTAGCTCCGGGCCAAATTCAGTGGCGGCCTGTGCTCATACTCGCCTCTTTTAACTTTTATTATGAAACCAAGAATTTAAAACGGCCTTGGGCACTCCCATCCCCTTTTCCAGGTCCCGCCCTACCCTCTCTGCCCAGCTCCACTGAGTGGAACCTTTGCCTTCCCGCTTCCTCTGGCTCCCGCCACTGCCTGGCTGCCACTCGCCGCTCGACCCCAAGCCGAGAGCCAAGAGAGCTCCTGCCTCAAAGGGGACGACGAGAGCGCGGCGATTACCTTCATGTGTTTGCGCAGCGAACTGGGATGCGTGTAGGACTTGTCGCACATCTTGCAAAGATAGGGCTTGTCGCTCGTGTGCACGTGCATGTGCTTCTTGCGGTCGCTGCTGTTAGCGAAGCGCCGGTCACAGCCCTCAAACTCGCACTTGAAGGGCTTCTCCCCTGGTGCGAAAGTAGAATGAGAGGGGTCTAATTAGAAAAAAAAATCCCGCGGCCGTTTTTCAAAAACTAAACAAATGTAAAAAAATTAAAAAAAAAAAAAAAAAAAAAGCCAGCAGCCCAGGATTAGCGCTTTTTGCAAGTTTAAAAACCCGGAACGTCAATAAATTCTTACATCTGCAGTTGAATTATAAATATTTTAACTCTATTTTAATCCCTAATACAATTAGATCTACATTTTATTTTTAGGTTTAAAAAAAAAAATAGGAGGAGGAGGAGTCAGTTTTTAGCATCAGGTCTGGAAACTCGTATTACCCAGAGTTATATACACGATTTCGAATTGCTTCCACCTGGCTCCCGATTTCTAGTTTTCACGTTTGCGGCTTATTCTCCTGCCCTATTGCTTTTCTCTCCTCCCCCTGCCCCCTCCCCGACGCTCCGCATCCCCTCGTCGCCTCCTCCAACCCACCCCGCTCCCTACATACACTCGCATTTTATAGCGTAATCTGGGCGGTAGAGAACTCAACGCCGCAAATTCTTCCCTGATTCGGGCGTTAAACCCGAAGTCCCAAGCACGGTTCTCAGACCTCACCCGGGAAAATCAGAATAGGAAAGCAGACCCAATTCCTGGCCTCCTGGGGGCAGGGGGCCCAGAATGTTTTGCCTGATGCCAGGCTACAACCCTGAGCTCGCGGGAACTTTTTTTTTTTTTTAAACTGTTCCGGACGTGTGTCTTAATTATTTTTAAAGGCCAAAACGGGGAATCTGGTGTTTTGAAAACCACCCTCACGGAGTCTAACAGACAAAAAGGTCTTCCTTGCCTTCCTCGGACTTTCTCCACCCCTCAAGCCCACTCTTAAAACTAGTCACTACTAAAACTGAACTCTTCAAATGTGCATAAATCTCCAAAAGTCTCCGCAACCCCAAATTATTTCTTTTCCCCACTCTGTCTCAATTCTTTCTGTCTCTATTTTGTTTCTTTCTAAGCCCTTAATCCTGCCTCCTCAATTTCCTCAGCTCATTCCTTTGGCAAAGTCCTCAGTGAAGTGCACGGAGAGAGATGTTGGCAGCAAGCAAGCGTTTAGATTTGTCTGCAGCCTGAGCAGCTGGCGCCTCCGCGGCTGCCCGGAGCCAGCCACTTTCCCCGGCTTCGAAAGCACCAAGGTCTCCGCCAAACCAGGTTTGGCTTCCTGTTCTCCGACCTTTTATGTTTCTCATTTAAAAAATCTGTATCCCCAGATCCTTCTCGTCCGCCCTCTGTGTGGTTTTATATATATATATATATATAATATATATATATATTATATATATATATATATGTATGTATGATTTTTTTTTTCCGTAATTTCAAGCCCCAAACTAAAAATCAGCGCACAATTTCCCTGCCTGCCTGCCGGAACCTGACGCCCGGGATCCCACCGAGGCTGCGTTTGTGCGACCTGGCCGCTGACTTTCGGTTTGGGTCCCAGGCCCAAGTGGGAATGGGTAGGGGTCCTGCAGCTGTTTCCGTACCTGTGTGCGTCCTTTTGTGGATCTTTAAGTTCTCGGAGCGCGCGAAGACCTTGCCACAGCCAGGGAAGGGGCAGGGAAAGGGCTTCTCCCCCGTGTGCACGCGGATGTGGTTAACCAGTTTGTATTTGGCTTTGAAGGGCTTGCCCTCGCGCGGACACTCCTCCCAGAAGCAGATGTGATTACTCTGCTCCGGGCCACCTACGTGCTCCACGGTGACGTGCGTGACTAGCTCGTGCATGGTGCTAAAAGTTTTGTTGCACGACTTTTTGGGGTTGGCCAGCTGCTCGGGCTCGATCCACTTGCAGATGAGCTCTTGCTTGATGGGTTGGCGCATGTAGCGGAAGAAGGCGCCGGCGCCGTGATGCGCGGCCATGTTCACGTTCATGGGCCCGTAGCCGTGCAGCTGCGGCGCAGCATAGTGCTCGGAACGCGGGCTGGTCACCTGGCCGTACTGCTCCGGTCGCGGGTACATGTCCCCCGAGAAGCCGAGCCTCATCTGCCCGTTGACCACGTTAGGCGACGCGTGGCCGGCAGCCTGCTCGTGAAGCCCGGGGAAGAGGAGGTGGCCCGCGGCGTCCGTGTGGCCGTGTGGGCCCCCGAAGCCCCCGGCCGATGCAGCAAAGAGGCTGTGCTGTGCGCTGGCTGCAGCCGCCGCGTCGCCAAAACCCCGGTTGCGGAACAGAAAGTCCCGCGTGGAGTTGAAGGCTGCGCTGGAATAGGAGCCGACGTGGCCCGGGTGATGGTGATGGCCCAGGGCCGCAGCAGCCGCGTAGCCTGGCGCCTGCGACGTGAAGGCTGTCTGGCCGGCCGAAGCCAGCTCGTGCGAACTAGGGTTGAGCTTGAAAGCGCCCATGCCGTCGGCGAAGGGGTTGATGCCCAGGCCCACGTCTCGTTCGGCCACGTCGCCCGCGGAGTGGTGGCGGGACGCGCCAAAGGTGGTCACGCCGATCGCTGGGTACTGGGGGCCGGCGTCCAGGAGCATCGTGGCTGCTCGGGGCGAGCCCCGGCCTCCCCCGCCCCCCCCACCCTCGCCAGCCGAGGAGGGAAAATCGGGAGGAGGAGGAGGAGGAACAAGAGGAGGAGGAAGAAGAGGAAGAAGAGGAGGAGGGAGGGGGAGTCGACCCACCTCGCGAAGTCCTAGCCTGCAGGCAACGGCGCGGCGCGCCCGGGCGTTGGCCCGGCCAAACGCAAAGTAGCCGGACGGCTGCGGGCCGCGAGTAAGACAGGCTCCAGCGCCTGCCAGGCAGACTCTGCCGGCCCGGCTCGCACTTTCTCGCCGCTTAGTCTCTGCCGGGAGGGCCGCGCGTCAAGGCTGCCCGGGGAAAGGCATGGAGCATCTCAGCCCCCCAAAAAAACTTCCTCCTGGATTTGTAGCATAGAGGAATGTGAGCGCCAGAGCCGCGACAGCTTCGCTCTCTCTCCGCCTCGCGCCGCGCGCCCCTCCTCACTTCTCCACTAGCCCCTCGCTCTTTCTTTTCTCTCTCTCTCCTTTCTCTCACGCTCGCCTCCTCGCTCCTTCACTCTCCTTTTTTCCCTCTCTGCTTTTTGCAAAAAAAAAAAAAAAAAAAAAAAAAAAAAAGTGGGTGGGGGGAGAAGAAAGAAAGAAAAAGCCAAAGAAAAGGCGCAAATCATGCACAATATTGTCTTTTGCGGTTTATCTTCCTGGGGAGAAACTTTCACCTCCTCAGCCGGGCGGTGAGCGCGAGACTGATAGCAGCAATCATTCCTGCAGATAAATGAATTGAAAGGACGACACCGTCCCCCCCTTGATGAATGGGAGCAGGGGGAGGTGTCACGTGCTGCCGACGCTGGCGCCCATTGGTGCGTTTGCACTCCCCCCGCCCTCAGCTGCCGCGCCAACGGAGGGCGCGCCGAGGCGCCGCGCGCAGCTCATTGGCCCGCCCGCCTCATCAATCCCAGGTATTGTAAAGCGCTTGACATCCCCTTTTGACAAACCAGGGCCGCCAGGAGTAGCAACTTTTTTTTTAGCCAAATTTTTTCCCTCTTCTCACGGAAATTTTTTTTTCTTTTCTTTTTTTCTTTTTTCTTTTCTTTTCTTTTTCTTTTCTTTTTTTTTTTTTTTT